>NW_024581583.1:0-39409 GCF_017639235.1 Corvus kubaryi
CCCAACACTCCGGGCCGCCCCCCCGACACCCGGGGGGACACGCCGGTCCCAGCCCCCCTTTGCAGCGAGGCCACGCTCCCGGACAGGTGGGACACAGGGACACGGGGACATGAGGACATGGGGACACCAGGACATGGGAACGCAGGAACATGGGGACACTGGGACATGAGGACACCTGGACTTGAGGACGTGGGGACATGGGAACACTGGGTTACCAGGACACCGGGACACTGGGACACAAGGACATGGGGACACGAAGACACCGAGACACCAGAATAAAGCACGGTGGGACACCATGACACTGGGGCATTGGGATATGGGGACACTGGCACACCAGGACACTGAGATACAGGGACAGTGGGAGACTTGGACATGAGAACACGGGGCCAGTGGCACAGCAGCTAAGCTTCCAGGCACAGCCCCAGCTGGGTCCTGATGGGAGCCTCCCAGCCCCAGTCCTGCCATCCCGGCCCAGCCTAATCCCCTTCCCAGTCTAGTTCCAGTATCAGCCCCAGTACCAGTCCCAGACCAGCCCTTGTCCTAGGCCTGATCCCAGTCTAATCCTAATCTCTACCCAATCCTAATTCTAGTCTATGTCCTAGTTCTAGTCCCTGTCCCACTCCCAGTCCTGTCCAGTCCCAATCTCAGCCCAGACCTCATCTAGACCCCATCCAGTCTGGTTGTGGTCCCAGTCCCAATCCCAGTCTAGTCACAGTCCCAGTTAAATCCTAATCCCAGTCCCTTTTCCAGTCCAGTCCCAGTCCAGTTTGGCTCCAGTGCCAGTCCCCATCCAGTCCAAATCCCAGTTCCAGTCCCAGTTCCAGTTCAAACTCCATTCCTAGTCCACTTCAAGACCAGTTCAGTTCCTTCAGAGTCCAATCCAATCCAATCCATTCCCAGCCCATATTTAGCCCAGTCCTGGTCCTAGTGGCAATCAAAGATCAGTCCCAGACCAGTCAGGGTCTCAGTGCTGTTCGAGTCCGGACCAATCCCAGTCCCAACCATGGTTCTGGTCCCGATCCCAGTCCCACTTCAACCCAATCCAGTCCCACGTCTCTTCCAGTCCTGGTGTCAGCCCTGGTCAGAGCCGAGTCCAGGCCCAGGTCCCAGTCCCAGCTCAGCGCAGTTCCACTCCAGTCCCAGTCTCAGTCCCGATCCCGACACTGCTCTGGATGCTCCCGGTCTCTGTCCCAGGTGCTGAAAACGGCGCCGGCCCCGACCCGGCCCCGCCGCGGGGCCCGACCGCAGGGACCGACCGGAGTGACCGGACCCGAATGGACCAACCGGACCCGAACGGCCCCGAATAGACGGACCGAACCAACTGCTCTGACCGGACTGACTTGACCAACCGGACCCGACCAGCTCTGACCAGTCCCGACCAGACCGACTGGACAGAGCGGCTGCGACGGGCTTTGAAATGGCCCCGATGAACCCGAACGGACCCAAACGGGCGTGACTGGACCTGAATGGATCGACTGGGCCCGACCGGACCCAAATGGACTGACCGGACATAAATGGATTGATCTGACTGACCAGATCGACCAGACGTGAATGGACAGACCAGACCAACCGGAGCTCAGCCGAGCCGGGCGGGGGGGACTGTGGGGTACGGGACGGCCGTGGGGCGGGGGGGCTGTGGGGCGGGGGGGCTGTGGGGCTGGAGGAGGCCGTGGGGAAGGGGAGGCGGTGGATTTGGGGGGACTGGGAGGCGGGGGGATGTGGGTGGGGGGCTGTGGCGTTGGGGGGTCTGAGAGGGCGGGGGGGTCGAGCCCTGATCCTCAGCAGCCCCCGCCTGTCCCGCGGCCGAGCCCCGCCCCCCCCGGGCAGGGCAGCCAATAGGGTGGGCGCTCTGTCGTGACGGACAGGCCGGCCCCGCCCCACGGCGCGTGGGGGCGGGGGCAGGGAACACCCCGGGGCTGGGGCGGCAACCCGGGACCCCCGAGACGGGGTGATCGAACCCCACTCCGTGTCCCCCGGGGGTCCCTGCGGCACCCCCGCCCGGCTCTGCCCCCCACGCCGTGCCTCGGTCCCGCCGCGCGCCTCCCGGTTCCCCCCGCCCCGTTCTCCCCCGCAGGAAGGAACCGCCGAGCCGGCACCGGGCGCGGTTTCCCGTCGCTGCGTGAGCTGCGGGCTGAGCCCCCCCCCCGAACCTCCGGAGGGACCCACCCACCCGCACCGGGGGGACCCCGCACCCCCGCGACACCCCCCCGCACCCCAACAGCACCCCCGCCCCGGCTTCCCCCCCCCCACCGCGACCCCCGCCCCACTCCGGGGTTACCGTAGGACCCTCCCCGCCGACAGCTGGGGTGAACCCCCCCCAACCCACGCGGCTTCCCAGGGTGCCCCCCGGGGACGGTCGAGGGGTGCACTCCCCCCTGCATAGTCCCCCCCCAGGGGTGCTCACCCGGGGGTCCCCGGGAGCGCCCAGCACATCAATGGCCGGAACTGGGTGGAAGCGGCGGGAAATGGAGGGGGGGGTCCCGCCGGACATCCGCCCCATGGCTGGGGGGCTGGGGGGGGGGTCCGGGAACCCCCTGGAGCACCCAACTGCCCAGTGCAAAGGCGGGAAGGGGCACAGTGTCCTGTGGCCGGGATGGGGGACCCTGCCACCACGGCGGCCTCCCGAGTGCTGTGTGTCCCCCATGGGTGCTGTGTCCTCCCTCTGGGTGCCATCGCTGCGTCCCCAGGGTGCCATGTCCACCCCAGTGCCATGTGTTTGTTCCCCCGGCGCCATGTGCGTCCCCCCAGTTTCATGTCCCCCGTGGGTGCCATGTCCCCTTCAGTGCTGTGTCCCCCCCGGGTGCCAGCTGTCCTCCCTCGGGGTGCCATGCATGCCCTCCAGTGCCATATATCCCCCCCAGTGCCATGTTTCCCCCCGTGCTGTGCCCCACCCGTGTGTCATGTGTGTTCCCAAGTCCCCCAAGGGCCATGTCCTCGCCATGAGCGTCGTGTCCCCCTCTCTGGGTGCCATCGCTCCCTCCCCATGGCCACGTGCCAGGGGGGCCGGGGGTCACACTGGGTTCGACGCCCCCCCGGTGGGGTCCCCGGTGTGTCCCACGCCGCGTGGCGGTGGCAGTGACGGTGGAGGTGGCGGTGCCCATTGTGCACGGGGCGGGGGCGTCGCGGCCTCGTCACCACTTCCCCGGGCTGTAGGAAGCGGGAAGCGGCCGCTCCCGGCTCAGTGGGGCCGCGATGGGGAACCTGCCGGGGGTCCTGTCCGGAGCCCCCCGCGCCTGCCCCGGCCTCGGCCTCTGCTCGCGCCCGCGCGGCCCCGCGCCCGAGGGCCCCCCTGTCACCGCTGCCTCCGCCGCTGTCACCGAGCCCCCCAAGTAGGTGCCCAGGTGGGATGGACGGGGTGGGATACGGAGGAATGGGGTGGAAAGGACGGACAGGGCACCGGGGCACCGGCGCTCACCTGCCGCAGCTCCGAGCCTCGACGGGGACCCCCTCCTCCCTCACGGGGACGTTCGCACATGCCTGGAGCCCACCGGAGAAGTGTCCCCGGCGTGGAGGTGTCCCCGGCGTGGAGGCGTCCCTGCCGGGGTGGCTCGCATGGGTCACTGGGGCAGAACACGGAGCCCGCCGGCAGCAGAGCCCTGTGCGCATTGCCCGTGGCGTCGCGACAGTGTCTCCTGTCCCACGGCGTGGCCCCAGCAGCCCGTGGGACCCCCGGGGGTGCGCTGGGGCGAGCGGGATCTGGGGGCACATATGGGCACGTATGGGGAGGGGCGTATGGGGTCCGGTGGGGATGGAGGCTTAGGAACCCCCCAGCTCGGAGGAGACGGGGACGGGAGGGGGGTGTGTCCACCCCCCTCGGTGGCCCGGAGCCCGGTCTGACTCATGGCCATTGTTCACACTCACACGAGGGCCAGGAACGCCCCGCGCCCCCTCCATCCTCTGACCCCTCAACTTTTGACCCCTCCAACTCAGCCCTCCATATCTCGATCTCCCATTCCCTGACTTCCCAGCTCAGCTCCCCATCCCCTATTTCCCCTGCATCCCCTGATCCCCCCCCCGCCTCCAGCACCAGAAGTCCCCGGACCTCCCCCACTGCCCCCGCCACAGCCCACCCACTGCTCCCCTTCACCCAGTGCTCTCCTGTCGCCGTCCCCTCGGACAGGTCCCCGCACCCCGAGGCGGTCCCGGTGTCAGAGCCGCGGGAGCAAGTGCGGGGGAGGTGGATGGGTTTCTCCCCAAGTCCCCCGAGACCCCCGGCTGGGCCCCCCCCCCCGCCCGGACAGGGCTCAGGGGTGTCCCGTGTCACCCTCCAGCCCTGCGCCCTCCTCCCCGGCGGAGCCCCCCCGCTTCGCTCGCCTGAAGAACTGGGAGACGGGGAGCATCAGCTACGACACGCTCTGCGCGACTGCGGGGCAGGTCCGGGGGGGCGCGGGGCGCGGCTGAGGGGAGCGGGGATGGGGCACGGGAATGGGGTGTGGGGCTGGCGGGGTGAGAAGAGAGGGCGCAGGGATAGCGGCAGAGGGCTGGGGGTGCAGGTTGGACTTGCATATTGGGGGGCTGCAGGATAGGAGGCAGATGGGGGGGCAAAGTCAGGGGGCGGGGCTGGGGGTGCAGGTTTGGGGGGGTGCCGGGGTGACAGGCACGGGCGGGGCGGTGTGGAAGGGGATACAGGGACCGGGACGTCTGTCCCGGCGATCTGGGCAGCTCACCAGATCACCCCCCCAGGAGCTGCCCTGCTCGGGGCAGCGCTGCCTGGGGTCCCTGGTGCTGCCGCGGCCGCTGCCCGCCCCCACCCCCGAGGGGACGCGACCGCCCGAGGAGCTGCTGGAGCTGGCCCGGGACTTCATCACCCAGTACTACGTGTCCCTGCGGCGGTGAGCGGGGACGGGACCCCCACAACAGACATGGGCACCCCCACAGCGGGCATGGGCGCCCCGCGGCCCCGGGGCACCCACAGCCCAGCCCCGGCCCTGTCCATGGCCCCATTTCCACCCCAGAGCACCCCACTGCCTCGCCCTCCCCTGCACCAAGGCACCCCACAGCCCCAGGGCACCCCACAGGCCCGCCCCTGCCCAAAACACCTTTATATCCCTATCCCTTTCCTGAGACACCCCAAAAACCCACCCCTGCCCCAAAGTATCCCCAGCCCCATCCCTGCCCAGAGCACTCCACATCCCCATCTGCACGCCAGGGTACCCCCATAGCTCCAGAGATGTCCTAGGGTGCCCCATATCCCCACCCCTGTCCCAAAGCACACCCATATCCCCATCCCTGCCCCAGAGCACCCCGCACCCCTGTACCTGCTGGGCCCCCGCCCCCGAGGCTGCCAGTGTCTGGGGGTGCTGGGGGGTGGTCCCAGTGTCCGTGGATGCTGAGGGTCCCCCTGCAGGGAGAACTCCCCGGCACACACGCAGCGGCTGCGGGAGGTGGCCGCCGACATCGCGGCTTCGGGCTCGTACCGGCTCCGGGAGCCCGAGCTGGCGTTCGGAGCCAAGCAGGCCTGGCGGAACGCGGCGCGCTGCGTCGGCCGCATCCAGTGGAACAAGCTCCAGGTGCGGCCCCACCCGCGGGACCCTCACCCACCACAGCCCACGGGGACACCAACACGGGAAGACCTCAAACTCCTGGGGACACCAAACCACAGGGACCCCAACTCCCCGCACAGGAATGCCACCCCATCTCACGGGCACCCACCAGGACCAACCCCCCCACGGTTACCCCCACGCCACGGGGACCCTCACACCATGTCCTGTGTGCTGCGGTGACCCCCACCCTACAGAGACCCTGCCTTGCACCTGTTCCATGGGGACCCCCAGCCCAGGGGAACCCCTCGGGAACCCCTGTCCTACGGGGACCCTGGTTCCGCAGGGAACTCCCACCCCAACAAAGACCCCATGCCACCGCCGCCCCATGGGACCCCTGTCCCAAGGGACCCCCTGGCCTGCAAATTCCCCAGGGGGACTCCCACCCCACCTGGTCCGCAGGGGTCCCCCACACCCCACCCTGTCCCTCCCGCAGGTCTTTGATGCCCGGGACTGTGCGGGGCTGGGGGAGATGTTCAGCCTCCTGTGCTCCCACATCCAGTTCGCCACCAACCGCGGCAACATCCGGTGAGAATCCCCCCGGCCCCCCCCGACCCCCGCGGCTGCCGGGGGTCCGGACGGCCCTCCCCGCGCCCCCCTTCCCCCCAGGTCCGCCATCACCATCTTCCCCCCGCGGGCGCCGGGACGCGGCGATTTCCGCATCTGGAACTCGCAGCTGATCCGCTACGCGGGGTATCGGCAGCCTGACGGCTCCGTGCGAGGCGACCCTGCCAATGTGGACATCACCGAGGTGGGGGAGCCCCTGCGCCCCCAGGCCCCCTCACCACCTCCCCATCCCTCCTCTATCCCCTCTCCATCCCCTGCTCAATCTTCCCTCCATGCCGCCCTCCGTCCCCACTTTATCTCTCCTCCATCCCCCTCCTCATACTACTCCGTCCACCTCTCCATCTCCCCTCCATTCCCCCGATCTCTGCACCCCCAAACACTTCCTGGTGGCCCTCCCTGACGCTTTCCCCTCCCAGCTCTGCATCCAACATGGCTGGACCCCCGGGGGGGGGCCGCTTTGATGTGCTGCCGCTGCTGCTGCAGAGCCCCGACGAGTCCCCTGAGCTCTTCCCGCTCCCCCCGGAGCTGGTCCTCGAGGTGCCGCTGCAGCACCCCACGTGAGTGGGGCTGTGACCCCCCAGAATCCCTCTGGCTGCGGGACTCTCCCAGTGCCCTGGGCTGAAGTCCCACAGGGTCACCTCGGGGGAGGGGATGGAGGCTGGGGAACCCCGCTGGGAACATGGGGCAGACATGGGTCTGATCCCATCCTTGATGGATACTGGGGTGCTGGGCTCGTCCCTGGCTGGGATACTGGGATGCTGTCCCCTTACCCCGCTGGGATACCGGGTTGTTGACTCCCTCCCGGGCTGGATTCTGGACTATTGGGATGCTGATCCTCTCCCTGACTGAGCTATTGGTGTGCTGACCCCCTCTCCGGGTGGGATACTGGGACACAGGTGGGATTGGGGTTGGGTGCCCACACCGGGGGCCGCGGGGCCGCTGTGGGTCTGTGAGGGTGCGCCCACAGCCCTTCCGTGCCCCCCAGGCTGGAGTGGTTCTCGGAGCTGGGGCTGCGCTGGCATGCGCTGCCAGCCGTGGCCAACCTGCTGCTGGAGATTGGGGGTCTCGAGTTCCCCGCGGCGCCGTTCAATGGTTGGTACATGGGCACCGAGATCGGCTCCCGGAACCTCTGCGACCGCCACCGCTACAACGTGCTGCCTGTGAGCCCCCGGCCCCCCCGGGACCCCACAGGGACAGCCCTCGCACCCCACTGCAGTCCCCCCAGGATCCCTCCTGGGAGCCCCCTGCTACTCCCCAAGATTTCCACACTGGACCTCCCCGGAACCCCCCAGGGACCCCCACTGGGACCACTCTGGGACCCCCTTCAGGCTCATCCAGGGACCCTCACCAGAACCCCCCTGGGACTCCCACCGGGACCATGCTTGGGTCACCCCCACGACCTCCCCCAGGAGCCCTCTGGTACCCCGAACAGGACACCACTAGGACCCCATCCGGGACCCCTCGGGGACCGCCTGGCTGACCCCCTGGCCAACCCTGCCTTGCTGACCCCCCACAGGAGGTGGCCCAGCGCATGGGGCTGGACACAGGGACAAGCTCATCCCTCTGGAAGGACCGGGCAGCCGTGGAGGTGAACGTGGCCGTGCTGCACAGCTTCCAGGTGGGACCCCTTCTGGGCCCCCCAGTGCTGGGAGCCCCACACTGCTGGGCCATAGGAACCCCACATCCCTGCACCCCCCATCCCCATAAATGGTCCAAGTACCCATTGCCCCCCTGTCCCCGCAGGTGGCCCAGGTGACCATCGTGGACCACCACGCAGCCACCGAGTCCTTCATGAAGCACCTGGCGGCGGAGGGGCGGGCGCGGGGCGGGTGCCCTGCGGACTGGGCCTGGATCGTGCCCCCCCTCTCGGGCAGTCTCACACCTGTCTTCCACCAGGAGATGGTCAACTACCACCTGAGCCCCACCTTCCGCTACCAGGTGGGACCCCTGCCCCACACATCCAACCCCGTGGCTCCCCAGCCCCTCTGCCCCCCTCCCAGGGCTGGAGGTGCCAGAAGCAGCGGCTGGTGCTGCAGCCCCAGGTCACTGAGACCCTCGGTCAGCTGGCACTGATCCCCCTGGATCCCCGAGGACTTTCTGGGACTCCCCCAGGCACTGCAGATCCCTACGGAACCCCCAACCCTCTGCGTCACCCTCCACCGGCATCTACCCCACAGCTGCCCCCGGGACACCCCACAGCACCCCCTGAGCACCCTCTGGGACACCCCCAGCACCCAGCTGAGGGTCTCCCTCAGCCCCTCTGGGAGTCCTCCAGCCCCCCTCGAGCCCCCATGACCCCCAGTTCACTTTCTGGTACCAGGCGGGTCCAGCCCCACAGACCCCCAACACCTCTTCCCCACAGCCACCCCCCCTCCTGCTCCCCAATCCCACAGACCCCCAACCCCTCTGCCTCACAACTCCCTCCCCACGGCCCCTCTGCCCCACAACCGGCCCCTTCGCGCCCCACAGCCGGACGCCTGGAAGGTTTACGTGTCCAAAGGCACCACTGTCACCCGGAGAAAGACCTTCAAGGAAGTGGCCAAGTAGGTGAACCCCATGATCCTGGGGATCCCCTGGGAGTTCTGGGATCCCCTGGGAATCCCATGCTGATCCCATGGTGGCCCTGGGGATCCCACAGCGCTGTCAAGATCTCGGCCAAGCTCATGGGACACGTGATGGCGCGACGGGTCAAGGCCACCATCCTCTATGCCACGGAGACTGGGAAATCACGGACTTACGCTTGGAATCTGTGCCAGCTCTTCCGACGGGCATTTGATCCCAAGGTTTGGAGGAAAAAGGGGGAGAACTGGGACAGCTCCCCTCACCCACCTCCCCCCACGGGGCCAAAGGCCAAATGCCCTGTGGCAGGGGTTTGGGCGAGGGGAGGCGCCGGGTGCAGCTCTGTGGAGGGATCCTAATCCTGGGATTCCATGAAGGTGCTGTGCATGGATGAGTATGATGTGGTGGCCCTGGAGCATGAGACCCTGGTCTTGGTGGTCACCAGCACATTTGGGAATGGGGACCCTCCAGAATGTGCTGAGGTAGGGATGGGATGAGAGGAGGATGCAATGGGGATGGGGATGGGGATGGGGATGGGGATGGGGATGGGGATGGGATGAGATGAGATGGGATGAGATGGGATGAGATGGGATGAGATGGGATAAGATGGGATAAGATGGGATGGGATAGGGAGGGGGATAAAGATGAAGTTGGGGTTGGAGATGGGATGGGGGTGAGATGGACATGGGAGGAGATGGGATGAGCATGGGGTGGGGATGGGATGTGGGGGTGACATTCTGCCCCCCACAGAGCTTCTCCAAGGCACTGATGGAGATGACATCGCCCTACACTGGCACCTCCCAGGTGGAGCCGCCCATGTGAGCACCCCGGGGGTCCTGGGGGGTCTCCACTGGGGCCGGGGCAGGATCCCCCCTCACCGTCCTCACCCTCCTAACCCCCCAGGAGCTACAAGCTGCGGTTCAACAGCGTCTCCCAGTCCGACCAGCTCGTGTCCTCCTGGAAGAAGAAGCGGCGGCAGCTGAGCAACACAGACAGTGCGGGAACCTTGGGAGCCCTGCGGTACCGAGGCCACGGGGATGGGCATGGGATGGGCATGGCCACAGGGACAGAGCATGGCCATGGGGATGGGGATGGGCATAGAATGGGCACGGGATGGGTACTGGGATGGGGTTCTCAGCCTGGGCATGTTGGGAGTCCTGTGGTACCGAGGCCACACAGATGGGCATGGTCATGGCCGTGGGAACAGGGATGGGGTGGGGTCCTTGGCCCGGGCACGCTGCCCTGCTGGGGCTTGGGGCTCACACCGGCACTGGCAGCTCCAGCCCCGGCTGCCCTGCAGATGTGGGAGGGGCAGGAGCTGCCCCCGAGGTCCCCAACCCTGACCCCCTCATGTAATGGCCTGACCCCTCTGGCTTTGGGGACCCCCCACACTGCGTCCCCCCCCCGGTTGGTGGTGTTCAGGTCGGGGTCCTGGGCATACCTCCACATTCCTGGGGACCCTCACCCCCCCTTCTCCCCCCAGGTTTGCGGTGTTCGGGTTGGGGTCCCGGGCGTACCCCCACTTCTGTGCCTTTGCGCGGGCCGTGGACACGCGGCTGGAGGAGCTGGGGGGGGAGCGGGTGCTGCCCCTGGGCGAGGGCGACGAGCTGTGCGCCCAGGAGGAGTCGTTCCGCACCTGGGCACGCCAGGTGTTCCAGGTACGGGGCTGGGGGGGCTCAGGATCCATTCTGCACCTGGGCACGCCTGGTCTGCCAGGTCCGAGGGTTGGGGGGCACCCACAGGCCACCCTGCTCGGCACCCACTGCACCCCCCCCGTACCCCCAGGCTGCCTGCGAGACCTTCTGCGTGGGGGACAGCGCGGGGGGCGCCGAGGAGCTGTTCGCCCCGCCCCAGGGCTGGAAGCGCCAGAGGCACCGGCTGGTGCCACAGCCCCAGGCCACCGAGACTCTGGCCGGTACTGACTCCTCCGGGACCCCTCCCCCCGACCCCTGCGGGACCTCCCTGTGTCACCTCGCACCTGTCACCGGCATCTGCCCCGTGTCCCCCGGGACACCCCATAGCACCCCCCGAGCATCCTGGGGGATCCCCTCGCACCCCACAGCTCTGGGAGGCCACCTCCCAGACACCCCCCCAGGGACTCGTCCAGCCCCCTCATGACCTCCCCAAGACCCTTTGGTTCCCCCCAGCCCTCCTGTCACCCCATGAGTCCCCAGCCCCCGTGCTCCTCCGTGTCCCCCCAAATCCCTGCTCCTTCCCAGCCCCTCCGTGTCCCCTCGTGACCATCCAGTCCCTCCAGTCCCCCTATGACCCCTCAGCCCCCCATGTCCCCCAGCCCTACATGTATCCCTGTGTCCCCATGTGTCCCCAGCCTCCCGTGTCCTCCTACAACCACCCGTGACCACCAGCCTCCCGTGCTCCCCTAATCCTCCGTACCCTCCCCTGCATTCCGTGTCCCCACTTCCCCCATGATCCCCCCGCGCCCCCCAGGACTGTCCCAGCTGCACAAGCGCCAGGTGTTCCCCTGCTCGGTGCTGTCTGTGGAGAACCTGCAGAGTGAGGAGTCCAGGTGAGATTCCCCCGCGCAGGGACCCCCACCTCCCACCCCACCCACCCCCGGGATCTCCCGTTCCCCTCCACTCCCGGGACTCCGGGGTCCCCCCATCCCGCGGACACCCCCCACTGCCGGGACCCGCGGGACCGCTTTCCCCCCCATCCCGTGTCTGCCCCACCTCGTCCCGCGCTGACCCCTCCTGCACCCCGCTGACCCCTCGCCCCTCCCGTCATTCCAGGCCCTCCTCACCGCTGCCCCTCCCGCACCGTGGCACCCTCCACCCCCGCTGTCCCCCTTGCACCCCCAAAGCCCAGACCCCCCGTTCCCCCAGTCCCCCCCGCTGACCCCCCGTGCCCCCCAGCCGGCAGACGCTGCTGGTGCGGGTGGGCTGCGCAGAGCAGGGGGGGCTGCGGCACCTGCCCGGGGACCACCTGGGCGTGTTCCCCGCCAACCGCGAGGAGCTGGTGCGGGGGGTCCTGGAGCGCGTGGAGGACCCGCCGCCCCCCGAGCAGCCCCTGGGGATGGAGAGCCGCGACGGGGACCCCGCCGGTACGGAGCGGGCACGGGGAGGACTGGGGGAGAACCTGCCGGTACGGAGGGCACGGGAGGGATTGTGGGAGGACCCTTCGGTACCGGAAGGGGACAGGAGGGGGTCCCGCCCCTACGGACCGGGAAAAGATGGGGAGGGGCTGAGACTTGGGAAGAGAAAGAGGAAGGGGCTGGGGAAGGGAATGGGAAGGCGCTCGGACTTGGCTGGGTGGGAAGAAGAAGGAAAAGAGGAAGGGCCTTGGGAAGGGCACAGGACAGAAGTGAGCGCCCCGATCCCCCCATCCCCAGGCGGGTCCACCCCCGGGCCGTGCTGGGTGCCGCAGGACCGGCTGCCCCCCTGCACCCTGGCCCAGGCTCTCACCTTCTACCTGGACGTGGCGGCCCCCCCCGACCCCCCAGTTCCTGCAGCTCCTGGGCTCGCTGGCCCGGGACCCCGCGGAGCGGGAGCGGCTCCAGCGCCTGGCGCAGGTGAGGGGGAGTGGGGTGGGGGGTCACCACCCGGAGAGGGGCGGGGGGTACTGGGGTACTGGGGTGCTGGGATGTTGACCTCCCCCCGTACTGGGATGCCGGTTACCTCTCAGTCTGGATACCGTGATGCTGATCCCCTCCCTCAGCGGATACTGGGATGCTCCCCCACCCCGGGTGGGTGCTGGTCCCCTTGGTCGGGTGCCAGGCACGGGGAGGCCCGGGGGCCGGGTGTGGGATCCCCGCTGTCCCAGCCTTGTGCCCGCAGGACGCTCGGCTGTACGAGGAGTGGAAGTGGTTCCGGTGCCCGACGCTGCCGGAGGTTCTGGCCGAGTTCCCGTCCGTGGCTCTGCCGGCCGCGCTGCTGCTCTCCCAGCTCCCACTGCTCCAGCCCCGCTACTACTCCATCAGCTCCGCGCCCGGCGCCCACCCGGACGAGATCCACCTCACCGTGGCCGTCGTCACCTACCACAGCGAGAGTGAGCGGGGGCAGGGGCGGGGCCGGGCGCGGTCGGGCACCTCCAGGGCACCTTCAGGGTTTCCAGCATTTCTCCAGTGTCCCCAGAGCATCTTCAGGTCCCCCCCATTCTCCAGCCCTGCCCGGGCACAGAGGAGTCGCCAGTCCCTGCGGGAGGCTCTGTGAGGGGCTGCCTTTGGGGGGTGCCACCTGCCGCACCCCCACCAGCCCCCTCTGGTCCCCACAGACGGGCAGGGTCCCCTCCACTACGGCGTCTGCTCCACGTGGCTGGCGCGGCTGCAGCCCGGGGACACAGTGCCAGCCTTCATCCGGGGGTAAGGGATCACCTGTCCTCCCGCATGTGTCCCCCCCCGCCATCCCTCTCTGTCCTCCTCAGATGCTCCCCTACACGTCCCCTGCCTACCCCTATTCCCCCCAACCTACCCCCCGCCTGCCCTCCCCCCATTTCCCGACAGCTCAAGGGCCCCCAGTGACCCCCGACTGCTGCAGGGCCCCCTCGTTCCGGCTGCCGCCCGCCCCTGACACCCCCCTGCATCCTCGTGGGCCCCGGCACCGGCGTCGCGCCCTTCCGCAGCTTCTGGCAGCACCGGCTGCACCTGCTGCGCGCCGGAGGTGGGGACAGGGGACGGGGCTGGGGACATGGGGACACGGGGGGGCTGGGGATGGGGGGCAGGGGCGATGGGGGGCCAGGGACAGGGGGATGGGGAAACAGTGACATGGGGAAGGGGGCATGGGGACAGGTGGTTGGGAGGATCTGGGGACGGGGACTGGGAGCTGGGGATGGGAGGGATGCGGGGGTGTGGGGTATATGGGGACATGGGCACAGGGACACAAGAACATGGTGGCACTGGGAGGCAGGACAAGAGATGGGGACAGTGAGCAAGGGGTTGGGGACGTGGGGACATGGGGAAGGGATGGAGACTGGAGACGTAGGGACATGGGGATGGGGAGATGTGGGGACAGGGGGGGCTGCAGGACAGGGGTGAGCGGGGCTGTAGGGACGTGGAGTGTGGGGACACGAGGACATTGTCCCCCTGCAGGTGGCCCCCTGGGCCCCATGGTGCTGGTGTTCGGATGCCGCTCATCTGCCCTGGACCACATTTACCGAGAGGAGATGGAGGAGGCACAGGAGCAGGGGGCCCTCAGCCAGGTGCTCACGGCCTTCTCCCGTGAGCCCGGGACCCCCAAGGTGTGACGGGGACAGGGGTGGGATGGGGATGGGGACTGAGACCGGGATGGGATGGAGACAGACTGGGATGGGCTTGGAACTGGGGAGGGAGGTATGATGGGGACAAGGACAAGGCGAGGATGGAAATGAAGGGGACAGGGATTAGTGGGGGACACTAAGCCAGCGATGGAGGTGAGGGGCTGGGGACACGGACAGGGACAGGGACAGCACACAAAGGATCAGGGCAAGGATGGGAACCTGGGGACAGGTTGGGTGGGTGCAGGATGCCATCGTCCCTGTGTGTCCCCAGACGTATGTGCAGGACGTGCTGCGGGCGCAGCTGGCGGCCGAGGTGCACCAGGTGCTCTGCCAGCACGGGGGCCACATGTACGTGTGCGGGGATGTCACCATGGCCACCGAGGTGCTGCAGACCGTGCAGCACATCCTGGCCCAGGAAGGCAACATGACACTGGGGCAGGCGGGGGACGTCATCAGCGAGCTGAGGGTAAGGGCTCGGACACGGGGACACCACAGGGGACACACCTGTGGACACCACGGGGGACACCGGCCCCGGCCCTGACACCTGTCCCGCAGGACAAGAACCGCTACCACGAGGACATCTTCGGGCTGACGTTCCGCACGCAGGAGGTGGCCCTGCGCATCCGCAGCCAGTCCTTCTCCCTGCAGGAGCGGCGCCCGCCGGGCCCGGCGCCCTGAGTGCGGGGACACGGGGGTCCCTGTGGCTGCGCCCTCGTCCCGCCACCCCCCAGTAAAGGTTTAGTTTTGATACCCCCGGCCCCACACTTCGGCTCCCGCAGTGGCACTGGAGGCTTGGGAGCTGGCACAGGGCAGGATGGGCTTTGTGACACTGCTGGGGGCACCTGGCCACCCTCCAGACATGAGGGGTGGGAAATGGGGGGCAAAAGGACACAGCCACGGTCCTGTGGCTCTGAGGGGTGGGAAACGGTGGGAGGGGGCCACAGCCACGGTCCTGTGGCTCCCACTTGTGTGGCTGCAGTTGAGTGGCACCACGCCGGCACCACCGTTGCCACCTGCCCACAGCCCCCAGCGTCACCCCACGCTGCCCTGCCCCCATCCACGGCATCGCCCCCCCGGGACCCCCAGCCCACCCCCGGGCACAGCCAGCGGGCACAGCCCCTCTGTAAACCTTTATTTCGGCTGGTGCTCGGGGCACCAGCCCTTTGCCCCCCCCAAACACAGCACCTGGGGGGGGCCCCTGGCAGCACCCCTGACCCCGCACTGCAGTGGGGGCACCAGGGACACCCCGAGCAGGGGGCTCCCACGGACAGGGCCCCCCTGGCAGCATAGTGGGCACGGCGAGCCCCCCACTGTGCCCCTGGAGGCTCCCCCGGCACCTCCGGGGGGGGTCTCGGCACAACCAGGACCCTGCGGAGAGAACGGGGTGTCAGCAGGGACCCCAGAGCAGGGACTTCAGCGTGGAGATCCTGGAGTGGGGGCCCCAGAGTGGGGACCCTGGCACTTGGGGACCCCAAAACTGGGCACCCCAGAAACTGGGGACCCCGGCACACATGGCAGCCAGACCCCACTGAACCCCAGCCCCGGGGGTCTCCGTGTCCCAAGTCCCTGTATCCTCAGCCCTGGGGGTCACCATGTCCCCCAGCCCCGGGGCGTCCCGTCTCCCACCCCCGGGGGTTTCCATGGCCCAATCCCGGGGGTCCCCGCTCCCCCGTGTCCCCACTCACCGGAGCCGGGTCCGGCTACGTCATTGTCTCCTCTTCCTCCTCCTCTTCCTCCTCGGCCCACCCGCCCAGCGGCATCTCCCGCAGCTGCGAGGCCCGGGCAGCCGAGCCTGGGGGGCACGGGGGGGGTCAGGACCTCCAGAACCCGCCCTGCCCTGGCTCCAGGCTCGGCCCCGCGGTGGTGGGGGGGTGTCAGCAGTGTCCCCCCAGCCCCCGGGACACACCACGCGGCCGGTGCTCACCTGTGGTCACGAAAGGGTGTTTGGGTGCCCCCGCGGGCTGGGGGCCGGGGCCC
This sequence comes from Corvus kubaryi, assembly GCF_017639235.1. Lineage (NCBI taxonomy): Eukaryota > Metazoa > Chordata > Aves > Passeriformes > Corvidae > Corvus > Corvus kubaryi. The sequence goes on from NW_024581583.1 coordinate 15,855, forward strand.
TGCAGCTGCTGCTGCTGGTGGAGCTGTGGGGGAGAGGGGTCAAGGAATAGCAGAGACCCCGCATTAGTGCTCAGAACACCCCCCAGAGGCAGTCAGAGCCCCCCTATTGCTGCTAGAGCCCCCCAGCACAGCAGAGCTCCCCCAGACTGGCACTCGGAGCCCCCCATGGGGCAGCGGGGCAGGGGTCCCTCAGCCCAGGACACTCCCCAGCTCCCAAAGGGGTGGCAGAAGGGCGAACATGGGTGACACCAGCTGCGGTGCCTCATCCCCAAGTCGCCATCTGGCCGTGGCCGAGAACGGTGGGTGGGTGTCACCCAGGGGGGCAGGGAGCGTAGGGCAGCCTGGAATGGGGCTGGGGACAAGGGACGGGGGACAAGGGACCAGGGCCAGGCAGGACTTCCAGGGGGCGAGGCAGAGCACCCAGACAGTGACACTCTGGTGGACATGGGGACACCAGGGGACCCCAAGGGACCTGTGTCCTGGGGGTGCTGTGGGCAGGGGGAGCACGGGAACCGCAGGTGACACACCTGGTGCAGGTAGATGGCGTGAAGGCTCATCTCGGCCGAGGCCACCTCGGCCAGCAGCGCCGAGCGGCTCAGGCTGCGCAGCCGCGACTCACTCAGCGCCGGCCTTGGGGCACGGGAGGGGTGGCACGAGGTTACACCCCCACCACAACAACCCCTCCTCGCTGTGACAGCCCTGAGCCGTCGTGACACCCCTTGCCTGCCACCACATCCCTCCCCGCCACCCCTTTCCTCTGTGACACCCCCTCGCCACCCTGACAGCCCCCCATCAGTGACACCCCTCACTGCCCTGACACCCCTCCCAGCCATCCCCCCTCCCACGCCCCCCATCCCCCGGTGCCCATGTCCCCACCACGTCTCTCCTCCTCACGACCCCTGTCCCTGGTCCCCACCTGTCCTCGGGGCACTGGTGCTCTCCAGGGCTCTCAGGGGCTCCGCAGGGCGGGGTCCCCAGGGGGTTCCGCAGGGACGCCAGCAGGCTGGCGGTGGCGCTGGCCGTGCTGCAGGGCTGCCCAAAGCGCGGGTCCCGGGCCACCAGCCCGCTGGCCGCCAAGACGCTGGCTACCAGCCCCTCGGGCTGTGGGGACATTCGTCAGGGGGACACCCAATGTACACCGTAGCCCCCCCGAACCGCCCCCACTCACCGCCAGGGCCGAGTCCTCAGACAGGAGGGACGCGGCCAGCGGCCCCTCGGCCAGCAGGTGCCGCGGGGGGGGGCGCGGTGGCCGCGTCGCGGGTCACCTGCGCCTGCAGGTGGCCGAGGAAGCGGCGAGCGGGCGGCGGCGGCCGCCAGCGGGGATTGCTCAGGGCGAAGCGCATCAGCGACAGCTCCGTCTTCCCGTGCTCCGCTTGGCGCTCCGGGGGGGGCCTCCGTGTGTCCCTCCGACAGCCACTGAGGGGACAGGGACATGGGACACCCCAACAGGGGACACGCAGCCCCAGCCCGCCACCCCCGGGCCCCCCAGTCCCCACCTGGGGGTTGCCGTGGTGCCGCACGTCCAGCTGTGCGAAGGAGCAGATGTCGCCCACCCCCGCCACCTCCACCGTGAAGTTGCGGAAGAAGTCCACGATCTCGAGGGCGCGGGGGGGAAACGCGAAGATGAGGATCAAGGGTGTCACGAGGGGGCTCAGCAGCTCCTCCAGGATGAAAACCTGCAGAGGCGGGCAGTGGGATCTGGGGGTGTCCCGGGGCAAAGGTCCCAAATTGGGAAGTCCTGGGGTGGGATGTCCAAGGTGGGGGTGCCAGGGCAGCGGAGTCCTTGGGCAGGGCTGCCCTGGGGTGAAGGGGTCCCAGGGTGGGGGACTCCAAAGCAGGAGGCTCCTGGAATGGGGGTGTCCCAAGAGTGGGGAGTCTTGGGGCAGGAGGGTCCCAGTGTGGAGGAGCCCAGAGTAGGCGATCCTGGGACAGGAAGCTCCCAGTTTGTGGGGTCCTGGGGGTGGGGGGGTCCCAGGGCAGGGGATTGGGGCAGGCAGTCCCAGGGCAAGGGGTTCTAGGAGCAGGGGATCCAAGGGTTGAGGGGTCCAGGCTGGGGATCCTGAGGAGGGGGGCTCCAGGGTTGGGAAGTCCCAGGATGGGGAGCTCCCAGTCTGTGGGGTCCTGGGGGTGGGGAGGATGGTCCCAGGGCAGGGAGGTCCTGGTGAGGAGGGTCTCTGGGAGTGGAGGGGCTGCACCCACCGCCTTGTACTGGAAGAGCTGCGCCATCTCCGCTCGAGTCTCGGCGCGGCCGGCACGGCCCTGCCAGTGCTCGGGCAGGTAATGGACGTGTGCGAGGACCCGCTGCAGCAGCTGCTCGGGGCACCACACCGAGTGCTCGTCTGGGATGAAGGACCTGCAGGGGCACAGGCAGGGTCCCACCTTAGCCCCCCGCTGCCCACCCAGCCCAGCACGGTACAGAGTCTGGCCCATCCGTGACCACCAATCCAGCACCCACCTGGCCACCGTGACCACGAGCCCCAGCAGCGTGATGGCCGTCAGGATGTGCTGCACCGTCAGCACGTCCTCGTCGTACACGGTGAGCACGATGAGCACGGCCAGCACGGAGCCGGCGAAGAAGCCCACGTGGCGAGCCAGCACGGCCAGCAGCGGGCTGCTGAACGAGTCCATGTACTTGGTGGCCGGCGCATGGCCGCGGCCGAGCCGCGCCTGCAGCTCGTGGCCCAGCTCGTTGAAGTGGCGCAGGTAGTGGCGGGCGTAGAGCGACCAGCGGCGCGCACCCAGGCTGCCCGGCGCCCGCTTCAGCCCCTCGGCATAGCTGAAGAAGGCGAGCAGCAGGCGCCAGCCCAGCACGCAGGGGCACAGCGCCAGGTTGGCCACCCCCAGCAGCACCGCTGCCCGCGCCAGGCCCCGCGCCAGCGCCCGCCGCGAGCCCGCCCGCTTCACCTGCGGCCGCAGGCTCCAGGTGTTCTGGAAGAGCGCGGCTGGGCCGCGGAACAGCAGCAGCTCCAGGTTGAACTGCAGGCCGCGCGTGAGGAAGACCACGGGGCCGAGCAGCGGGAGGCGGAAGCGCACGGGCAGCAGGGACTTGTTGACCATGGCCACGGTGTAGTTGCGGAAGCGCAGGATGCGGTGGTGGATGTCGAGCTCCGTCAGCTCCCGGCGTGGTACGCACAGGGGCTGGCGCCGCTGCAACGCCAGCAGCCGCGCCTGCACCGACTGCCAGCTGTGGTTACACAGCTCCTCCTGTGACGGCGGCACGGCGATTGGCACTGGGCACCCCGTGGCACAGCTCAGCACCGCACGGCGCTGGTGTGACTCGGCATGGCTCAGCACCGCACGGCCCCGTACGGCACAGCCCGGACCCCAGCCCCCATCGGCCCTCCCCAGCCCCTCACCGCGGGGATGCCGAGTGCCCGGATGTAGAAGCTCCGGATCTCCCAGTAGCCCACGAGGCGCCGGAGTGCTGTGACCAGGCGGCACAGCCAGACTGCGCCCGCCAGCACCAGCAGGAACAGCAGCCACCCGCTGCCACGGAGCCTGTGGGGACATGGGTGTCACCAGTGCCACCAACCACCCTGTGGCCTCCTTCCAACCACAGAGCCTGCCAAGAAGACACAGGTGTCACCAGCGCCACTGGGACCCCCCCGGCCACACCAGTGCCAGCAGAACCAGAAGCCACCTGCTGACATGAAGGCTGTGGAGACACAAGTGTCAGCAGTGCCAACAAACCCTTCACAGACAGCAGCCACCCACTGCCCTGGAGCCTGCAGAAACAGGTGTCACCAGTGCCACCAGTCCCCTCGTGTGCATCTGCTGTCTCAGAGTCTGCTGGGGACACACATCACCCACAGCACCAGGACCCCAGGCAGCCACACCAGTGGCACCCTGACCCCCACAAAGCCATGCTAGTGGCACTGGGACCTCTGCACGGCCATGCAGGCACCAGCAGGAGCAGTAGCCACGCACCGCCACTGACCCTTTGGGGACATCCACACCACTGGGACCCCGCGTGTCACCCACAGCACCAGCACCCCTGCACAGCTCACCCAATGTCCCCCAATGTCCCCCAGTGTGCCCCAGTGTCCCCCTGCCCACCTGCGGGCGCACTGCGGGGCGGGCAGCACAGCGTCCGGCAGGGTCACCTTGGTGTGCTCGGGGACGTGGCTGTGGTTGAGGGGGCGGGTGGCGAACAGGACATCGTAGTCGACACAGCACAGCAGGAATGTGCTGAAGGTGACGACAAACAGGAACTGCCTGGGGGCACAGGGGGGTCAGTGGGACCCCTGTGGCACAGCTGTGTGGCACTGCATGGTGACAACGTGGCATCACTTACACCAGCTCAAGGACGTCCGAGAGCACAACGCAGGCAAAGCCATTCCTCTGGTGGAAGTGGTAGATGTGTGGGGGGGTTAAGGAGACTTTGAGGGGGTGATGGACCCCCCATGTCCACCTCCATCCCCAGAGTCACCCCATGTTCCCCCATGTCCCCCACAGTGCCGCCAGGGGCTGTGCCAGGATATCTTGGTGAAGAAACTGTCCAGGTCCTTGATGTGGTGCCACGAGTCTGGGGGAAAACGCAGGGGGGTCAGGTGGGAATGTGGTGCCGCCCCATCACCCTGGACCCCCGCGCCCCTCCAAGGACCCAGAAACACCCACTGGGACCCCCAAACAGCCCATGGGAACCCTGGATCCCCCACCAGATGGGACCCCAGTACCTGTCGGCCCTTCAGTGACGTGCAGCAGCAGCTGCTCCTCCTCCTCCTCGCCGGGGGGCGAGTCCTCCTCGCAGTCCTCCAGCCGCCGGTATTCCGGGTACTCCCGGTCCTCCTCTCCCTGCTCCGCCATCACCTGCCGGGAAACGTGAGCACCTGCCGCCGCGGGGCAGGTGTGGGGCGGAGGGCTCGGGGGGCAGGTATGGGGCACCGGAAATGCCACGGGGGTGCCGCAGCGCCGCCCGCGTGCCCCGAATTCGGGTGGCCTGAGCTGGCCCCGGCCGCGGGCAGGTGACACCACAGGTGCCACCGGCCCGTCCTGTCCCACCGGCCAGGCCAGCGCCAGAGCTTGCCGTGACCCTGCGGGGCTTCCCGGGAAGGACCCCCTGCATGGCCCGAGTGACCCCAATACTTCCCCCAGCTGTCCCCCTCTCCATGCTGTGCTGGCCCCCCCCCAGTCCGAGTGGGGGAACACCCCTCCCCAGAGACCCCTGTGTCCACAGCCCCCCCACACCCTTCCTTCCCGTAGAGCCCCCCTCCCCACGGACTCCTGTACCCACAGACACCCCACAGACCCCACTCACAACGGACACAGCACCCCGGAGCCGGGAGCAGCAACCCAGAGTGGGACCAGCTCGGGAACAGTCCTGAGCCTCGGCGGCCGCTCGGTGCCTTGCGGACCCCCGGCCCGAGAAGGGCCGGACCCCCCACCCCCTGCGCTAGGGCAGGACCCCGGACCTCGGGGCAGGGGGACAACCCCCCACAGGGGAGGACGGGACCCAAAACTCTTGGAAAGGACCCCAAACCCTTGTATGGAACCATCACCCCCTGGGGAAGGATGGGACCCCCACCCCTGGAGCAGGATGGGACCCCCCTGTCCACCTCCCCACGGCTCCCTTACCGCAGCCCCGCGGCAGCGCCGCGCGTCACCTGCGTCCCCCGCGGTGGCCACAGCCGGTGTCCGGCCAGGCCAGTGGCCGCAGGTGACCCGTCCGGCCCCACCTGTCCGGGGCTGACTCACGGCGCGGGCCGCGGGCGCGGGGCTGATGCGGCAAGAGGGATCCGACCCCCACTTGTGCAACACCCCCTCGGGGACAGCGGCGGCTTCCCCCGGGATCGGGTGTCCCGGTGGGTGACACCAGCACGGCCCGTCCCGTCCCCAACCAGCTCCGCACCCGGCAGCCAAAAATATCCTCGGGGCCCGAAAATAGCCCGAGAGTGTAAACAGCGGGGGGGCCGGGGGGATCCCCGGGCGGGGGCCGGGCAGCCGGGACAGCCCCGAGGGCCAGGGGCAGAGCTCAGGGCATGTGCCAGCCAGGGCACACAGTGGCCCCCGGCAACGGCCCCGGTGACCCTCCCAGGACACACGTGTGCTTCCGCAGAGTCACCTGTGTCAAACGGGGACCCCCGCGACTCCGCACGGGGAGGCGGAGACCTGCCGGTGGGGCCACGGCAGGGTGACATCCCCGTGGTGACACGAACCCCAGTGGTGACACATGGCTGCGCCGTAAGAACACGGACGGGGCTCGTCAGTGACCCCCGGGAGTGACCCGGGATCACCCATGCGGACAGGGGCACCCCCGGGGCTGCAGGGGACACACCTGCCCCGATGCCCCCGTGCTGCCCGCTTGGGGGGTCCCGGGGCAGCTGAAGGACCCCGGGAAGGAGAGGGGTGACCCCGCACCGGGGACAGCGAGGCTCCGCCACCCCCGATACCCGCTTCCCCGTCCGTGCTCACCTGGCCGCTCGGTGCTGGCTCGGTGCCCCCGTCCCCGCCGGTGCGGGACGCTCAAGGAGCCCCGCGCTCGCCCCGGGTCCCGCCGCCGGCCATGGCCGCACCGACAGCAGCCCCGGGGCTCGGGGGGTGCCGGTGTGCGGTCTGAGCTCCGGCACAGGTCCGGGGGTCCCGAGGTGGTCCCGGGGAGGAGCGGGGATGCCGGGACCGGGGGTTGCAGGAGTCAGGGCTCGGAACCCGGGGAAGGGCCCGAGGCGCCGGAGAGGGGCCGGTGCGGGTCGGGGCCGGCGCAGGGCCCGGGCCGCGGTGTTGGGGCTCCGCCCGCCCGGGACCGCCCCTCCCCGCCCCTCCCCGCCCCCGGCCCTCCCCGGTCCCTCCCCGGTGCCGCCCCCGGTGCCGCCCCCGCCCGGTGCCGCCATGCCGCTGCCGGTGCTCTTGCTGCGGGCTGCGGGCGCTTGGACCCGGCTCCGGCCGCCCTCCGCTTTGGGGCGCAGGTACCGGGGAGATGCAGGGCATTCCTGGAGGATCCCGGACTCTCGGGTCCCTTGGAGCGCGGGAACCCCAACTCTTGCTGGGAGGAGCCCAGACTCGGGGGTCCCAGGGGTCCCGGGGGTGCGAGTCAGGTTGCGGGGGAGTCGGAGGTCCCGGGAACTCGCGGGGGCTCCCAGACATCTGGATCCCTGCGGGGGGACCACGAGGAGGCCGGGGCTCCCGGGAGGTTTAGGGGTACGTGGGTGTCCCGGAGCAGCGGGGCGGGGGTCAGAGCGGGGAGAACACGTGGGCAGGTCGTGGGGAGACCCGGGGTGCCTTGAGAGGACGACCCCAACTCTTGGTGTGGTGCGGTGTGGGGAACGCGGACTCTGCAGTCCTGGGGTGTCCCGGGAGGTTCCCAGAGTCACGGGTCCCCTGGGTGGTGGGGGCACCCCAACTCTTGGTGGGGGGAGCCAGGACTCTGGGGTTCCAGGCAGTCCTGGGGGGATCCTGGACTCCTGGGTCCCTTGGAGGGAGGAACACAACTCTTGGTGGTGGGAGATGAGATTCTGAGGTCCCCGGGGCGATCCGTGGGGGCTTCGGGGGGCTCGGGGCTGCCGGGAAGCAGCAGGAGCATGGTGGGGGTCTCCCTGCACCGGACTGTGGGGGAGTGCTGCCCCTGCTGGGGGTCCCCGGGTTCCCTGGGGCTCCCCTCGTTGGGGCACCCTTCACTCACCCCTCTCCCCAGTTTCAGGTATGGGGGGCACCTGGGGCTGGCCAGGGCCCCCCGGCTGCCACCCGCACCTCCGGCCCCCCGCCTGCTCCTGGCCGGCTCAGCCACAGGCTGCGTGGTGCTGGGGCTGCTGCGCACAGCTGCGCGCTGCCAGGAGGCCACTGTCCCCGCGGTGCCCCCTGCTGTCCCTGGTGGTCCCGAGCCTCCAGAGTCCCCCACGGAGCCCCCCTTTGATTGGCCGCTGTTCTGGACCTTCCTGCGCCCGCAGCTCCTGGCACTCTCAGCTGCCGTCCTGGTGAGCAGGGACGAGTGGGTGGCCATGGTCCCCCTTATCCCCACTGTCCCTGTGTCACACCTGTGCTGTGGAATGACACACTGTCCCGGTGCCACAGCACGATGGCCGCTGTCCCATTGCCATGGTATGACACCCGCCATCCCAGTGCCTGTCACTGGCTGCCACTGTCCTAGTGCCACAGTGTGATGGCCACAGTCTCTGTGCAGGGGCGTGGCCCCTTGTCCTCATGTCATGGTGTGGCAGCCACTGTCCTGCGTGACACCTACCATCCTGATTCTGCTGTCCCAATGCCATGGCATGACACCCACTGTCCCGGTGCTGTGCCAGGCCAGCTGGTGTCCCGGTGCAATGGCATGACACCCTCCTGATGTCCTGCTGTCCCGGTGCCGTGACACCGCTGTCCCTGTCTGTCCCCGCAGCTGGCGCTGGGCGCGGCCCTGCTCAACGTGCGCATCCCGGTGCTGCTGGGGCAGCTGGTGAACGTGGTGGCCCGATGCGCCCGCGGCCACGTCCCCACGTACCTGCGCGAGGTGCGGCGCCCGGCCCTGCGCCTCCTTGCCGTCTACTGCCTGCAGGTGAGTGCCAACCCCCCCGAAAGGGTGGGTGGGGGATCCTTCCTGGCCCTGCTGACGCCGCCGTCCCACAGGGCCTGCTGACCTTCGGGTACATCGCGCTGCTGGCTCGCGTCGGCGAGCAGGTGGCCGGCAACATGCGCAAGGCGCTCTTCAGTGCCCTGCTCAGGTAGCCCCGGCAGGGACGGGGGATGGGAGAGGTGGGGGCGCAGGGACCCCCACCCACCACTCCCCTGGCAGGCAGGAGGTGGCCTTCTTTGACGCCACGCGCACGGGGCAGCTGGTGACACGGCTGACGGCCGACATCCAGGAGTTCAAGTCTTCCTTCAAGCTGGCCATCTCCCAGGTGAGCCCGGCCATCTCCTGGGCAAGCCCGGTAGTCCCCCATCCCCTCAGCTCCCCACCCACTGTGCCCCCCTCCCCAGGGCCTGCGCAGCAGCACCCAGACCGCTGGCTGCTTCGTGTCGCTGTACCTGCTCTCACCCAAGCTCACGGCGCTCCTGCTCGTGGCGCTGCCAGTGCTGGTGGGCTCCGGGGCCGTCATCGGCGCCTTCCTCCGCAGCCTCTCCCGCCAGGCACAGGAACAGGTAACCCTCACCTGAGCCCCCCAGTTCTACCACCCCCGAGGCCACAGCGTGGGGTGTCCCCACTGTCCTCCCTATCCCTGCAGGTGGCCAAGGCCACCGTGGTGGCTGACGAGGCCCTGGGCAACGTGCGGACTGTGCGCGCCTTCGCCATGGAGGAGCAGCAAGCAGGGTAAGGGTGGGGGGGACTTGGGGGTGGCGAGGGTGTGGAAGTGGGAACCCCAACCCATCCCTGCCCCAGGCTGTTCTCTGTCGAGGTGGACCGTGCTGGACATCTGAGCGAGCGGCTGGGACTCGGCATCGCCGCCTTCCAGGGGCTCTCCAACCTGGCGCTTAATGGTGAGCAGGGGCCATGGAGTGGAACCTCGATGGCTGTAGGGTGGGACTCCCTTGGGCAGGACCTCCTCTAAATGCTCCTTCTGCATGTCCCCTTCAAATCCCAGCTTTGTCCCCACCCCACAGGCATCGTCCTGGGAACCATCTTTGTTGGTGGCTCCCTGATGGCTGGAGACGAGCTCTCGCCTGGTGACCTCATGTCCTTCCTGGTGGCCTCGCAGACAGTGCAAAGGTCAGGGCAGGGCCCAGTGGTACCCCCAGTACCCCTGGCACCGCCTGTACCCCACACAGCCCTGAGCTCAACCTCTGCCCTTGTACCTCCCAGGTCCTTGGCCAATATCTCCATCCTGATGGGCCAGGTAGGTGAGGTGGGGGGTCCTGGCACCCCCTGAGGCTGCAGGTTCAGGTTTAGGGCTCCGGGGGTGCTTTCACCACCCTCCCTGTGGGACGTGTGGGGTCTGAGCGCCAGTGAGGTGGGGTCTGGGGACCTGGGGGTCCATGAGGTGCTCCTGCTGTTCCCCCACAGGTGGTGCGGGGTCTGAGCGCCGGTGCCCGTGTCTTCGAGCTCCTGAGGCTGGAGCCACCTGTGCCGCTGCAGGGCGGGGTCTCCATCCCTGCCCACTCCCTGCTCGGACACATCTGCTTCCATCATGTCTCCTTCAGGTGAGTCCCACCGGGCCCCTGCCCAGCCCCACACGGCTTCCTGAGCCACCCCATGGACTGGGGGGGTTGGCACCATGTGCCTGCAGCCCTGCAGCCCCTGCTCCTCTCCCTGCAGTTATCCCACCCGGCCTGGCTACCCTGTCCTTCAGGACTTCAGCCTCACCCTGCCCCCCTGCCAGACAGTGGCCATTGTGGGGCCCTCTGGAGGAGGTACCAGTACCCCCCACCCTCCCCCTGGCTGCATCCTCCTGCGCCCCAGTCCTGTGCTCAGTGCGCCCAGTGGATGCCAGGGACTGGGAACCGCCCGGTGCTGCTGGAGCCAGGGGTCCAGAGCAGGGGGACCTCAGGAGTCCCCTCTGCAGGGAAGTCGACGGTGGCGGCGCTGCTGGAGCGGTTCTACGAGCCCACGGCAGGAACCATCACCCTGGATGGGCACGACATCGCCAGCCTGGACCCCTCCTGGCTGCGGGGGCAGGTCATCGGCTTCATCAGCCAGGTGGGGACAGGAGTGGTGCTGGCTGGGACTTCCTGGCTGTCCCTGGGGAAGGGGAGGGAGGTGGTCCTGGCTGGGGCTCAGCGCTGAGGCTGGGGTTTTGCTGCAGGAGCCAGTGCTGTTTGGCACAACCATCATGGAGAACATCCGCTTCGGGAAGCCGGGAGCCTCTGATGCAGAGGTGTACGAGGCCGCCCGGCTCGCCAACGCTGACGGCTTCATCCGCAGCTTCCCTGAGGGCTACGACACCATCGTGGGTATGGCTGGGGCGGAAGGGGGTCAGGCAAGTGTGGGACCCCAGCTGAGGTGATCCTGGTCCTGCAGGGACACCGGCTGCTGGTCACTGCGGGTGTTCAGCTGTGCCGGAGGGAGCTGGGGCCGCACTGGGCTCTGAGCAGGAGGGACAGGGTTCGGATGTGGGAGTCCCTGGCTCTGGGCTGGGGGATCTCCCCACGCTGATGTGGCCCTGACATTCTGGGGGGTTCCCGGCTGTGGGTTGGGTGGTCCCCTGGGATGGTGCAGCACCACCATCCCCACTGTGTCCCCCCACGCCGCGGTGTCCCCACGGTGTCCCGCAGGTGAGCGTGGCACGGCGCTGTCTGGGGGGCAGAAGCAGCGCATCGCCATTGCCCGCGCGCTGCTCAAGGACCCGGCTGTGCTCATCCTGGACGAGGCCACGAGCGCGCTGGATGCGCAGGCGGAGCAGGCGGTGCAGGAGGCCCTGGACCGTGCGGCCACTGGCCGCACCGTGCTGCTCATCGCCCACCGCCTCAGCACCATCCGCGGCGCGCAGCTCATCGCCGTGCTGGCCCACGGCCGCGTGGCTGAGGTGAGGCGCGGGGCAGGGTGGGGACGGGGCGCGTGGGCACCGGGAGGTGCCACCGTCCGGCTGTCCCCGCTGTCTCCACAGGCAGGGACTCACGAGGAGCTGGTGCGACGGGGAGGTGTCTATGCTGAGCTCATCCGACAGCAGACCAAGGAGGGGTCCTGAGGGGTCCCCCCTCTGCTCCCCAATAAACCAGGGGTGGAAAGCGGACGGGGGCTCCGCCTTGTGGTGGGACGTTGCGACGGGTCCTCCGGGCCGCTGGAGGGCGCCCTTGGCACCGGGGAGGGGGCGGGACGGGGCGGGGTTTGGGGTGAGTGACGTCTGGTTTGTGGGCGTGTCTGGCGAGGCTGGCCCCGCCCCCTCCCCGGCCGCGCTGCCCGCGGGGGGGGTGGGGGGGGGTCTCCCGTGTCACCCGTGCTTGGTGTGAGCCCCCCCCCCCCGAGATGCGGGACCCCTGTGGCCCTCCTGGGGTGAGGGTTCCCTGTCTGACCGTCGGAGTAGGGTGTCGCATGTGTCCCCGGGGAGCGTGGGACCCCTGTGTCACTCCCGAGTGAGGAAACGCTGCAACACCCCCCGGGGAAGGGGGGGTGAGCCCCTACGTGACCTCGGGATGGGGGACCCCTGCATTCCCCCCCGGGATGGAGGAGCCCTTGCGTGACTTCTGTCATGGGGGGCCCCGATATTAACCCCCGGGGCAGGGGGGCCCATGTGTCACCTCCGGAGTGGAGGAACTCCTGGGTGACCTCTGGGATGGGAAGACCCCCGTGTGATCCCCCCCCCCTGGAGCGAGAGGGGTCGCCTATAGGGGTGGGGGCCCCTATATCACCCCTGGAGTGGAGGGACCCTGTGTCAACTTTCTGGGGAAGGGGACCCTCTGCATGACCCCGGGATGGGGGCCCCTGGAATGGGGGTTACCCCTTCGTGACTCCACGGGATGGACTGTCCCCTGTGCCGCCTCTCAAGGTAGGGGACCCTTGTGTCAACCCCCCAGGCTGGGGGAACCCCTATGTGACCCCCTGGGGTAGGATTAGCCCTGCATGACTCTGCCGGGGTGGGGGGGGGTCGCCTGGATCAGCCTTAGGATGGGAGACGCCTGTGTCACCCCCGGAGTGAGAGGACCCCGTGGCATCTTTCTGGGGTGAAGGCTCCACTGCATCACGCCCCGGGGCGGAGGAACCCCTGCGTGACCCTGGGACGGGGGGACCTCTGTGTGACCCCCGAGGTGGGTTCCCCTGAGCTGCCCGATGAAGGGGCGCTGCCTGCTGGTCCCCCCTTCCCGGGGGTCTCGGCCCCCCGTACCCCAGCGCTGCGGCCGCCGGCGGGGGCGGCGGGTGGAGCCGAGCAGGAGGGGCGGGGGCGGCGGCGGCGGGGGGCGGCGGGGACCGGCGGCGACTGCGCCGCGGCGGGAGCGGAGCCGGGAGCGGGACCGGGGCTGGGGTTGGAACGGGAGCTGGAACCGGGATCGGGGCTGGGGCTAGATCCGGGACCGGGATCAGGACGGGGACCGAGGCTGGCATCGGGACTGGATCCAGGACCAGGGCTGGAACCGGCACCGGAACCGAGACCGCGACTGGGACTGAGGCTGGGGCTGGAACCGGGACGGGAGCTGCGCTGCGCTGCCCGCGGCTCCGCGGCACCGGTCGGGCAGCATCGGCACCGGCTGCGTGAAGGACCTTGGGGAGCGAAGCGGCCGGTCCTGCCCTGCCTCTCCTGCCTTTCCTCTCCCCTGCCCACCCTCCTCCCCCCCTTCCCTCGCCGCCAGCTGCGCCCTGAGCCCGGCGCGGCGATGGGCTGAGGGTGCAGGGCAGCGCGGGGCCCCGGCGGCAACAGGATGAGGAGGGGCTCGGAGGGCAGCGGGGAGGGCGAGGGGCTCTCCAGCCTGCGGGCTTTCGCCCACAGCTCCTCACTGCACGGCATCAGCCACGTCTTCGCCTACGGGGCTGTGTCCCTGCGCCGCGTGCTCTGGGGCGGCTTCTTCCTGGGCTCGCTGGGGCTGCTGCTGCTCGTGTGCGCCGAGCGCGTCGCCTACTTCCTCACCTACCCCCACGTCACCAAGCTGGACGAGGTGGCTGCCCGCAACCTCACCTTCCCGGCCATCACCATCTGCAACCTCAACGAGTTCCGCTTCTCCAAAATCACCCGCAACGACATGTACCACGTGGGCGAGCTGCTGGCGCTGCTCAACGAGCGCTACGAGATCAGCAACCCGCAGCTGGCTGAGCCCCACGTCCTGGCCGCGCTGCGCGACAAGGCCAACTTCAAGAACTTCAAGGCGAAGCCCTTCAGCATGGCCGAGTTCTACAACCGCACGGGCCACGACCTGGCTGAAATGCTGCTGCAGTGCTCCTTCCGTGGCACCGGCTGCACTGCCCGCAACTTCACCGTGGTGAGTGCCAAGAGGGTGGGGAGGGGACTGACCGTATGCCCCGGGGCTGCGGAGGGACACGGGAGCCTGCTGGGGTTGGGCATCCATGGGTGAGGTCCTTCTCCCAGCTTGTTGCCCCTGGGCACCGCAAGGATGGGGAGGGGACCCGCTGTGTGCCCCCGGGGCTGTGGAGGGACCTGGGAGTCCTGCTGGGGTCAGACGCCGGCAGGTGAGTCCCCTCTCTCATCCCACCGCCCACAGCACCATCAGCCCCTGCCCTCCCCTCCGGGTACAGCAGCTGCCAGACAGGGGTTCCCCCACCCTGGGTGCTGCAGGGGTGCCAGGCAGCTGTGAACGGTGCCCAGGATGGAGCAGGGCTGTGCCGGGGACTCTGTGCTGGCTGGGAGTCTCTGCCGGCATGCAGGCCCTGGGCAGGGGTGGTGGTGGGCACAGGATGCTCGGGGTACAGGGTGCTCACAAGGACAGGATGCTCACAGGTGTGGGTGCTCACCTCTAGGGGTGTCACTTGTACAGGGTGCTCACAGGTGCAGCCCTCACCACCTGCGCCCGCCTCGGGTGCCACCGGGCACTGCCAGCAGCAGCCACTGTCCTGGCTGTTGGCACAGAGGCTCTTCCATGCCTGACATGGGTGGGGATCCCCATGCCGCCCTGCTGTGACCCCCAGCACCCCCTACTGCTGCCCCCAGCACCCCTCGCTGTGGCCCCCAGATCAGGGCAGGGACAGTGGCACAGGCAGGGATCATGATACTTGTGTGACAGACAGGTACACTGGGATGGGCAGGGACAGTATCATAGGCAGGGTGGACAGGGGCAGTGGCGTGGGCAGGACAGGCAGTGATGGTGGCATGGGCAGCACGGACACATCCCTCCTGCCACAGCAGCACCAGGCAGCAGTGTGGGCGCTGAGCAGCTCACGTCTGCTGTGCCAGCTCTGCCCAGTCCACATCACTGTCCCCAGCAATTACCGTCACCCTAAAGCTCTTAGAGCACTAATTAAGTCACCACGGAGCTTAGGGATGAGCCACCCTGTGACAGCTCCGTGCCCCCTCTGTGCCCCCCATGCTCCCTCCATTCCCCCCGTGCCCCAGTGCCTGTGGCCAGAGCTGCTCTGCCCTCTGTTCCTGCAGCAGGGCCAGCCACTGGTGATGGCCCCTGGGTTTGAGGGCCGGGACATGTGGCAGGAGGGCTGAGGGTCCCCAGGGCAGGACTTGGGGTGGGTGGCACGTGCCTGGTTGAGCAGCAGGGTCCTGGCTCTGCCTCCCAAAATCCCCAGGCTCGGCCAGTCTCAGCCCCGGATTGGGATCCTCTGCTCTGGGCCATGGTGCTGAGCTTGGGCACTGTGTCCCTGCACCTCCTCCCAGCCCGGGCCCTAGTGTCCCTGAGGTTCCTGGACATGTGGTGGGGGCCCAAGGGCCATTGGGGTGAAACATGTCTCCTCTCACCTACCCCAGCGCCAGTTGAATGGGGCAGGATGGGGGTGTGGGGACAGGGGATCTTCGGGGTGAGGGCTGGGGGTCCCCACGGTGCAGGGCTTGGGGTCCCCAGGGTGAAGGACAGGGGGTCCCCAGGGTGCAGGGTTGTGGGTCCCTGTGTGACCCTGAGTGCGGAGTCAAGGAGGACTGGCAGTGCTGGGGCCACGTCCCCATCACTGTCCCCACCCATGCCCCCCCCAGCATCCCCATGCCGGGCAGCCGTTGCCATGACACCCGCCCCCCCCTTTCCTCCTTGGGCACCGCATTGCCATGGCAACGGGTCCCCACTTTGGGAGCAGCTGGTTGCCACAGCAACGCCCCCTCCGCTCCCCCCGTGGGACATAACCCCCGGGTGGGGGCACCCATAGCAGAGGGGGCCATGACGCCATGGGACTACACGGCAGGAGGTGAGGGGCCGTGAGACCAGTCTGGGGGCTCAGGGTCACCCCAGGGTCCCTGGCTGTGGGTACCGATCCCTGGGAACTCAAGGTCACCCCGGGGTTCCTGGCTGGGGGTGCGGGTCCCCGCAGTCCCTGGGGTGGCTGGCCCAGGACAGGCTCTCAGGTCCTGGGGGGGACATGGTGGCCTCTGCTGCTGTGACAAAGGAGTCCTGGTCCCCATCACTGTTCTGGCTTGTGCCCTCCCACCTCAAGTGTCCCCACATGTTCCCTGGAACAGCGACGAAACCCAATATCCCTGCAGAGCTGCGGCAGCGCAGGCGCGGGCACCATCTACATCCTCGCCTTCTCCTGGGGGCACCGGCATCCTGTCCCAGGGCACTGGGATCCACTCCTGGGTCCTGTAGGTACCCTCTAGGGGTACTGGGATCCTGTCCTGGCTCATGTGGGGCACTGGAATCCCCATTGCCATGTCCCCATGTGTGTCCCTGTGTCCCCACAGGGTCCCCACAGTGGCACTGAATGCCCCATCCCCATGTCCCCATGGGGTCCCTGCAGTGGCAGTGAGAGCCCTGTCCCCATGTCCCACGTGTGCCCTGTGTCCCTGCAGATCTTCACACGCCTGGGGAAGTGCTACACATTCAACCCGGGGGGGCCGGGGCGCGAGGTGCTGACCACGCTGCAGGGCGGCTCCGGCAACGGCCTCGAGCTCATGCTCAATGTGCAGCAGGAGGAGTATCTGCCCGTCTGGGGGGACACAGGTGAGACCCTGCCCATCTGCGGGGACATGGGGGAGAGCACTTGGCTGTCTGGGGGGTCCCAGGTGAGTACTTGTCCTTTTGGGGGGACACAGGTGAGCACAAGCCCATCTGGGGGGACATGGGTGAGACGCCCTGCCTCCTGACTCCCCTCCCCCTGCTCTGCAGATGAGACCTCGTTTGAGGCGGGGGTGAAGGTGCAGATCCACAGCCAGGATGAGCCACCCTTCATTGACCAGCTGGGCTTTGGCGTTGCCCCTGGCTTCCAGACCTTCGTCTCCTGCCAGCAGCAGCGGGTATCCGGGCACGGTGCCCGGGGCTGGGCATAGACCCCCTGAGGGATCGGGATGGGCCCCTGGAGGGATTGGGATGGACTACCAAAGGGCTTGGGATGCAGACCCAAAGGGATCAGAATGGACCCCCAAAGGGCTTGGGATGGCCTGTTGTTGTCACAGACATCCCTGTGGGGACATTCCAAGCCATGGGGCCATCCCGAACTCTGCCATGGGTACCACGGCCATCCCCATGGGGACACCCCATGCCCAGACATGCCGAGGGTACCGTGCCACTGCACTGGCTGGGAGCAGCACACGGTGTGGGGCAGCCCCTGCGCAGGCACCGGCTCCAGCAGCGACCCCCCGGTTCCTGTGGAACAGCCGCCGGGGGGGGTGGCAGCGCCCGGCCCCCGCAGCCAGACACCTAAATTTAGGTGCCTCGGGTGGGTGTCACCACGTGTGCCAGCACATGGGCGGCAGTAACACGGCGGCAGCAGGAATGTGGCCCTGGCGCCCACGGGTGGGGGGTGCTGGGTCCTCACCAGGCATAATCCCTGCACCAGGCACCGAGGGGAGTGCGGGGGCCCGTGCTGACCCCCCCACCTGGCACGTCCTGGTCCCGCATGCTCCCAAACAGTGCCACCTGCCAGATTTCGCTGTGGCACCCAGCACAGGTGACAATTGCTGCAACGCCCATCCCCACGCCCAGAAAGGAGGGAACGGGGTGGAACGGGGGCTCTGGCGCGGTAGGACCCGCCGCACTGGCTGTGCGGGGTGAGGTTTGCCCGAGGGATGGCACCGTGGTGGGCCGGGTATGACACCGGGGCCATCGGGGCTGACACGGGGCCCCGGGAGGCTGTGTTTTCCTTAGCGGGTGCCCGGCAGCTGGTGTACCTGCCCCCACCGTGGGGGGACTGCAAGGCCACCCCCATCGAGTCCGACTTCTTCACCAACTACAGCCTGACTGCGTGCCGCCTGGACTGCGAGACGCGCTACCTGGCCGAGAACTGCAACTGCCGCATGGTGCACATGCCGGGTGAGCGCGGGGGCGGCCGGGGGGCTGCGGGGCTGCCGGCACCAGCCCCGCGCCTGCGACCGCCGCCTCCCCCGCAGGCAATGCCAACGTCTGCACCCCGGAGCAGTACAAGGAGTGCGCCGACCCCGCGCTGGGTACGTACTCTGTGCCCCACAATGGCCCCGGACACCCCTGCCCTCTCCCCGGGACCCCTCAGCCTCCCCGTGCCCCCGTTTCTGTGAGTGTGGCTCCGGGGTCCCTGTGCCCTCGCCAGGGTGGGGGTCACTGCTGTCCCCCAGATGCGCAGGGCCGGGCCTCCTCCCTGTGCCACCAGTAGTACTTGTGGCACACTTGTCCCCGGTGGCACCCACCGCCCTCCAGCTCTGCCCCCGGACCATCCCGCCTGCCCCCCGTGGGCGGGGGTCCCGGGGGTCCCCGTCCCACCCACGCCCCCCCCAGACTTCCTGGTGACGAAGGACAGCGAGTACTGTGCATGCCGCACGCCCTGCGCCATGGTGCGCTATGGCAAAGAGCTCTCCATGGTGAAGATCCCCAGCAAGGCCTCGGCCAAGTACCTGGCCAAGAAGTTCAACAAGACGGAGCAGTACATTGCGTGAGTGACACTGCCACCACTGCTGCCACCGCGGTGTCACCCACCGCCCCGCCAGCGCACAGTGTGACACAGCACGGCACAGCCACACAGCCCCAGCATGAGAACTGGCGTCACATGGCACAGTGTGACAGTGTGCCATGGCCCAGCACGGCCCCATGACATGAACCAGCAGCGTGACACAACGTCCCCAGCACCTGTGAACTGGCACAGCCCAGAGTGACAGTGTGACACGGCACAGCCCCATGGCACCCCCAGCAGACATGAACTGACACAGCCCAAAATGATGGTGTGACATGGCATGGCACGGGGTGACAGTGTGACATGGCATGGCACGGCACGGCTTCCCCTGTGCAAATCTGCCCCAGAAACGGGAAACCCACACGGCACAGCACGGCATGGCTCAGCATGGCACAGTACAGCCCAGTATGGCACAGCATGGCCTGGCACACCCCTCTGCCCTGTCCCCCTTGTACCCCACGGCACAGTCCAGCCTGACACAGCACAGCCTGGCACGGCCCCCCTGTGCCTGATGCTGCCCCCTTGTCCCCTGCATCCCCCCAGGGACAATGTGCTGGTCCTGGACATCTTCTTCGAGGCACTGAACTATGAGATGATCGAGCAGAAGAAGGCGTACGAGGTGGCCGGGCTGCTGGGTGAGGGATGGGGGCCTGGGGGTGCCGGGGGAACCAGGGGTCTGCCCTCACTGACGTCACCCCCCGCACAGGTGACATTGGGGGGCAGATGGGGCTCTTCATCGGTGCCAGCCTTCTCACCATCCTGGAGATCTTTGATTACCTGTATGAGGTGAGCCCACCCTGGCCTCCCCCCTTCCTGGGGGTCTCAGGGCTGGGGACTCTGACCTGCCCCCCCCAGGTGTTCCGGGACAAACTCCTCAGCCTGTACAAGGAGAAGAAGCGGAGCCCCCGGAGCGATGGCGGCACCCTGGTAACCCCCCGCGCCCCCCCCTCCCCAGCCCCCAGCTCGGGGGTCGCACCTCATCATCCCCCCGCTCACCGCTCTCTCGTCCCTCCGTGCGCCCGTCCAGGAGCACCCGGCGGTCCCGGGCAGCCCCACGGCCCCGCGCCCACCCAGGTACATGGGGGGGGGGCAACCAGAGGCCCCCAGGGCTGGCACAGGGAGTGTGGGGCAGTCACTCCCTGGGGGGAGATAGGGGTCCGTGGGGGCCCCCCAGGACCAGCGTGGGGGGTGCGGGGCCATTTCCTGCGAACCCCCCTGCATTCTCTGCAGACCTCATTCCCTGTAGACCCCCCCATTCCCTGCAGACATCCCCATCCTCATCATACCCCACAGCACCCTGTTCTGGGGTCCCCCCTGCTCTGACACTCCTCAGCTGGGCTGGGGTCCCCCAACCTCCCCTCTGGAACACAGTGGGGCAGGAGAGAGGGGGCCGGGTGGGGGACATGGGACGGGCCAGCCTGGCTCCAGGTTGGCCGCGTGGTGGTCCCTCCCGAAGTGGAGAGCTCCTGGGACACCCTGGGGGGCACGAGGGGAGGGGGCAAGGGCCAGAGACCCCAGCAGGTGGGGCGCAGAAGGCCGGTAGTGGCGGAGGGAGCTGACCCCCCGACCCCCCTGCAGAGCGCCTGGCCCCCCCTGCCCGGCCCCACGCCCCGTCTCGGCGTCGCCCCGAACCTGCTACCTCGTCACCCGGCTCTAGGGTCCTCCCCGGGCCCCCCCGCGGAGCCCAGCCCGCCCCCCCGCCGGCCGGGGGGCTGGGGGGACACCCCCGGGCCGCGGGGCGGCCTCCAGGCCCCCCCCGCCCCCTGAGGGGGTGCCGGGGGGCTGGGGGTGAGGGGCCCCCCCCGGCCCTGCTCCCACGTCCCTGCATGCGCTGCCTGTGCCCCCTCGCGCTGGACATGCAACCCCTCCCGACAGCCCCCCCAAATAAAGAGGCGCCCCAGCCCTGGCTCCGGGCTGCTTGGGGGGGAACAGGGGGCTGGGGGTGCTGAGGGGTCCTGGGCACTCCAGGAAGGAGAAGGCAACGCTGGGGGGTCACAGGGCTGGGCCAGGGGTCAGGGGCTGGTGCGGGGAAGCTGTCGCATGGCAGCAGCGGGGCCCCAACACCCCAGGAAGGAGAAGGCGGCGCTGGGGGGGGGAAGCTCTTTATGGGACACCAAACGCACATCACCCACGTACAGCAGCGCCCTAGATGAGGGCACACCCAGGACCCCCAGCAGAGAAGGGGTCGGGGGGAGTCGGGAGAGGAGGGTGGGGGGCGTATTCCCCCCTGGGTCCCTGTGCCTGGTCCCCGAGGGTCCTGCCCCTCCAGCAGCCCTGTGGCCCCATGTCCCGGGGGTTCCCATGCCTTGGGAAGTCCCCTGCCCCCGGGTGAGTCCTGTGTCCCTGGAGGGAGTGCCAGCCCTCTCATCCACCCCCCGGGGCTGGGGGGGTTGTGCCAGCCCCCCGCAGCCAGGGCAGAACCTAATAAATACCGGAGGGGCTGCAGTTCAGGGGGCTGGCACGGGCTGGCACCTGGCTGCGGGGGGCTGGGGGCTGCCCCCCTCATGGGGGTCTGGGGGTTGGGGGGCCCTAGGGGGGGCAGAAGTCGGTGAAGTAGGGGTGCTGCAGGGCCTCCTCCGCTGAGATCCGCTGCACTGGATTGCACTTGAGCAGGTTCTGGGGGGCACGGGGAGCTGAGGGGGGAGAGCATGGACCCTCCCCATCCCACAGCCCCCACAGGTGGGCAGGGGGCTGCGAGGGGGGAGGGCACCCACTCCCAGGAGCCGGAGCCCCCATGGGGTGGGCAGGGGGGACAAGTGTGGGGGACACAGCAATGGGACACGAGCAGGGGGAGGTGCAGGCTGGGGGACACACCAGAGGTGGGGGACACAGGCGGGGACGGGCACAGGCAGGGGGACAGAGGGGGGTCTCACCTGCAGCAGGTCCCGGCCAGTCGCGTTCAGCTTGGGCACCACGTTGACCAGGGAGGTGGTAGCTGGGTACATGGGGTAGGGCTGGGGACACACAGGTGACCCCCAGCTCCCCCAGACCCCCTTATTCCCTCTGACCCCTCCGGTCCCCAGCTCTCACCTTGTAGTCCGGCAGCTTGGCCATGGCCGGCCACTGCTCCTCCGTGGGGGTCCCCAGCAGCGTGGGGACAGTCAAGGGCCACCACAAGGGCACCCGGCACCTGCCCCCCTGCCCCTCTGCCCAGCCAAGGGGGGTTCCCATTCCCAGGGATTCTCATTCTCAGAGCTCCCCATTCCCCAGGGGGTCTCCATTCCCAGGGGATGTCCCCATTCCTGAGGGCTCTCCTTTCCAGGGTTCCCCCAATCCCCCATTCTGGAGGTCCCCATTTCCGGGGGGATCACCCTTCCCACAGGGCTCCCCATTCCCAGGGGATTCCCAGTGGTCTCCATTCCTTTGGGTTCCCCATTCCCTGAGCTCCCCATTCCCAAGCAGTCCATTCTGGGGTTCCCCATTCCCAAGGATATCGGAAGATCCTCTTCAGCTGGTCGTCCACGTCATTGCCTGGGAAGAGGGGCCGCCCCGCATTGGCCAGTTCTGGGGGGACAGAGGGTGGTTCCCACAGGCCCCCCTGGCCCCCCAGGCCCCCGCCCCCTCTCGCCCCACAGTGTACCCGCAAAGATGCACCCAGCTGACCACATGTCAATGGAGGTGGAGTAGAGCTTGGCACCGAAGAGAACATCGGGGGGCCGGTACCACAGAGTGACCACCTGGGGAGGGACAGGGACACTTGGACAGGGACAGGGGGACCCCCCGGCGGCTGCGTGGGGCCAGGACCCCGAGCCCCACGAGCCCCCGCTCACCTCGGCCGAGTAGCAGCGCACAGGGATGCCGAAGGCCCGGGCCAGCCCGAAGTCTGCCAGCTTGAGCTCCCCATTCTGGGGGGACAGACAGGGTCAGCGCGGGGGGCCCCACCTGTGTCCCCCACACCCCAGGGACAACGGCCCTGCTGCCCTTCCCATCACTGGGAACGCGGGAGAGATGGAGCTGAAACTGTGGCTGGACAAACACCAGATATGACTCCCCAGGACAGACAGACAGCCCCCCACTTCCAAGCATGACCCCCTAGCACAGCCCCCCACTCCCAGGTGTGACCGCCCAGCCCCCTGCTCCATCTGCCCTTGTCCCGGGCCCTTCCCACTGTCATCCCTCCACTCCCACCGTGTGCCCCCACCCTGTTGATGAGCAGGTTCTGGGGTTTCAGGTCCCGGTGCAGGACATTGCGGCTGTGGCAGAACGCGAGGCCCTTCAGCAGCTGGTACATGAACGACTGTGGGAGAGCACAGGCAGGGTCCATCAGCCCCCCAGCACCGCAGGGCCAAGCTGCGACCCCGGGGGCTCCCCAGGGCTCCCACACCCACCTTGACAATCTCGGGGTCCAGATCCCCGTTGCAGCTGTCGAAGTATTTCTTCAGGTCCTGGGGGGAAGCGAGGGGGAGCCGGGAGCGGTGACCCTTGGAGACCCCCAGGGACCCCCGTGCCCCCCAGGAACCCCGCCCGTGCCGCCGGTGCTCACCTGGTCGCAAAACTCAAAGACCAGGGTCAGCTTCTTGTCGCTGTGCAGAACGTCGTGGAGCCTGCGGGGGAGGGGTCCCTGAGACCCCCAGCGCCCGCCCGGGCCCGGAGCACCGGGGGGAGCAGCCCCGTGCCGCGACCCCCCAGCCCCCGCTGCCTCCCGGAGCCCCCCGGTACCTGACAATGTTCTTGTGCTTGAGCTCTTTGAGCAGGCAGATCTCCCGCAGCGCCGAGCTGGGCACCCCCTGCGGGACACGCCGGGTTGGGGGAGCCGGGGGGTCCCCGGGGGTCCCGGGCGGGGGTCCCGGGAGGGTCCCAGCCCCGCCCCCCCCCCTCACCTCATCATCGTCGTCCAGCCGCACCCGCTTCAGCGCCACGATCTCGTGCGTCTCCCGGTTCTTAGCCTTGAACACGGTCCCGTAGGTGCCTGCGGGGAACGGAAGGGGGTCACGGCCGAGCCCCCGGTACCCGTACCGACACCCCCGCCGGGCCCCACAGCACCCAGGTCCCCCCGCACGGCTCCGGCACTGCCGCACCTTCGCCGATCTTCTCCAGCTTCTCGTATTTCTGCATCGTGCCGCGATCGGTCCCGGTCCGGCCCGGCCCGGCCCCGGCCCCGGCCCCGCCACCGGCCCCCGCCCGCCCCGCCACACCTCCCGGCAGCCCCCGCGCGGCCCCGCCACACCTCCCGGCAGCCCCTGCGCGGCCCCGCCACACCTCCCGGCAGCCCCCGCCCGCCCCGCCACACCTCCCGCGA
>NW_024581584.1:0-18386 GCF_017639235.1 Corvus kubaryi
CCATTGCGGGGACGGTGTCCGCACCCGCCGGATTGGTGCCGGAAGCGGTGCGGACCCGCCCGGTGCCGCCCCGCCCCGGCGCGCTCCCGCTGCTCCGCCCCGCGGGGACGCGCAGACCCGCCCGGCGCGGCCGGACTGTCCGGTAAGCGGCGGCACCAGCAGCGGGATCGTGAGCAGAGGCGGTGGGGCTGGCAGGGTGCAGCACGGCTGGTCCGGTCCCGGTCCCGGTGCCCCTGCCCTCCCCTCCCGGTGCCGCTCGTCCCCGCCGGTGCTGTCCCCGCTCCCCCGCGCTGTCCCCGCTCCCCGCACGCTGCTCTCACCGAGCCCCCTCCGTTCCGCTCCCTCCTCTCCCGCCCCGCCCGCGGCAGCTTCAGTCCCGGTCCCGTCCCGGCCCGCCCTGGCAACTCCAGGTCCCGGCGCGGCCGCGGCTCTGCTTCCCCCCGCTGCCTTCCCGGGGCCCCTGCCGCGGTGGGGGGGTTCAGGGCGGCTGTGCCGTGTCCCGGGACTCCGGGTCTCCCAGCATATGCTCCGGATGCCTTGGCTCCTTCGGCTGCAGGTGGAGCAATACCCAGCCCCGGGCATCCCCCAGGACCACCCCGGCACCCCGGGACGCCCGGGGGGCCCCTCTGGACCCCTCCCGGACACCCCGGCACCACCGTCCTCCCGGCCAGCAGCGATGCTGCCCGGGACGTTGGAGCTCGGCCTTTCCCCGCCGCCGCTGGAGCCCCGAGCAGGGTGGTCTCAGGTGACCCCAGACCCTGCTCTCGGGGTCACGGTGGATCCCAGACGCCGCGTGGGGCAGGGGGAAATCCAGGACCCTTCACCATCTTTATCCCTCTCTCTTGCAGCGAGGCCGCTCCATGCGCTTCCCCCGCGGCGCCTGAGCCCGGTAGCCCTCGGCAGGTGAGAGACGCGGGGCTGGGGGGGGACCAGGTGTGTGTCCCTGTCACCTGGCTGGAGCCGTCCTGCACCCACCCGCTCCCCGCGAGCGGAGGGGTCTGAGGGGTCCACAGGACCAGGAAGGGGACTAGGATCATCCAGCCACCTGCCACCGTCCTGCTCCCCCTGAACGGAGTGTCCGAGGGGCCTGGGGAGTCGCACGGTGCCCGCTGAGAGCCGCCGGTGCCGGGGCACTGCCCCTTGCGAAACCATCCGGCGTTGAGCAACGCCGGGCACGGCTCCAGCCCGGGGCTCTCCCACGGAGCGTGGGCTCCCATGGCCCCACAGCGCGTCCCCAGGGAGAGTGCAGCAGGTTGGGATGGGAACAGGTTTTGGGGGCTGCGTTGCCTGTGGCTGCCCCTCTTCCCAGCTGCAGAGACCCTTTCGGTCTTCGATACGGTGTCAGGAGTTGGGATCGCTCCGTAGTGGAATTATGTTGGCAGCTCCCAGTGCTGCGGGAAGGGCTCCGTGCCTGCCCCGTCCCCCCACGGAGGAGGGCTCCAGTGGGGACCCTGCTGTCGAGCCTTTCGGGGTCGCTGCACCGCTTCAAGCGGTTGCCAAAAAAACCCGGGATGTGATCGTTCTAACGATCCACTGGCACCGGCACCTGCGCCTCCCCGCCGGCAGCCCTTCCGCCCGTGCTCCCGGGGGCTCGGGGGCCAGGAGCGGGGCTGGCCCCGTGCCCAGGTAGGTCTGTACCTGTTTTGTCACCTGTCCTGGGCGGGCAGCGATGCTACAGGAGATGGGGCTGGCAGAAGGGTCCAAAGGACGGGTTGGGGGACCCTCCTGGCACCTCCTGTGCCCTGGGAAGGACTGAGGGTGACCCAGGTGCCACCCTGCCTGCGGATGCCATCCCGGCCGGCGGAAGGGAGGGGACCGTGGGAGCCGTGTCCCCGTGCTGTCCCCGTCGCAGCCCCCACAGTCACAGCCTGTCATTAGACGGGACGTGGTGGCCGCAGGGACCGGGCTGGCTGCCCGAGGACGCCGCACGGGGCATTCCAGGGGCGTGAGGCCAAGGGGGTGGCCACAACCCTCGCCCGACGTGGGACCCTGCGCTTATGGCGGGGGTCATGTCCCCTGTGTCCCCAAAGACGCGTGGGGCGGGAGTGGGGTCGCCACGGGAGCCACGGCGAAGGACTTGGCAGAGCTGCGCTGTTTGGATCCGGGGCTGCTCCACGGAACAAAGCCTCGCGCTCCCGCCGCTGCTCCCGCGGGTTGTTTTCCTCCTGAGCCGGTATAAAACTCCTGGCAGCGCTCGGCAGCTCCGGGCACAGTGCGGCTGCCCGCGGTCCTGCTCCGGACGGGCCTCACCCCTGCCGTGCCGGGGATCCCACGCCATTCCCGCTGGGCAGGACCCCGTCCTCGGGAGGTGGGAGCGGCAGGAGCTGCTGCAGCCTTGGGCTTACCGGGCCGGCGTGTGATGGGGTGAGTGTGGCCGACGCTGTGCCGGGACCGGGGGTGGCACAGCGGCAGTGATACCTCCCCGGTGGGCTCCGACAGCCGTGGGTGGGTGGGCGTCGCCCAGACCTGCCGTAGGTGACAGAGCGGCTGTCCCTGTGGCCAGACCACCCCCTCAAAGAGGTGCTATCCTGCAGGGACCAAGCTGTCAATGCTGGTGCATGTCCCCACAGGGTTGTGGGGAGCAGCTGTGCCTGTCCCCTCCTGGCCTGGGATGAGACAATGGGGGGGGACCACCGATGGCAATGGCAGGAGCCTCTTGCGGGTCTGGTGCTGCCTGGGGGGAGGTCTTGACCTCTCTGAGGTGGCAGTGTGGTGGTGGGGGGTACCCTGGCACATCGGTGACAGTGGCAATGACAGTGGTAGGGGCACCACATGGGTGCAGAGCTGTGATTCATCTCAAGATCATGGTAGTTTTGGTAGGTGGGCAGGGGGGTGTGGTGGGAGGGAGGCGAATATTTTTGGTGTTGGTTTCCAAAGTTTCAGTGAATGAAGCTCTGCCAGGCGGGAGCCAGTGGTGTCTGGCCCAGCTCCGTTCCGTGGTGTCCCAAGGTGATGAGAGGGTGCAGGATCCCAACTGCCTCTGCTGGGTGGGATCTGGGGGGCTCACGGGGTGCCAGTATCTCCCAGGGGTCTCCCAGAGCAGCCAGGTGAGCTGGGGCGGGGAGCAAGGGGCAAGGGGCTGCAGGGAGCTGGGGGGACTCCCATCCTTGGGGGTGGGCAGAGTGCTGGGGCACCCACTGGGCCTCCTCCATTTCGGGGTGCAGGGAACTGGGGGTCTCCTGACTTCCCTGGACATGTCTGCCCAGGCGATGGGCGCAGCCTGGGCTGTGCTGGCCTCGCCCCAGCCATTCCTCCTGCCTGGCACATGCTGTGCTGGGGGGTGCTGCCAGCAGGGAGGCCACAACCGACACGGTGTGTTCCTTGTCACCGAGGGGGCAGCTGGTGTCACCACCGAGACTGGGGAACGTGGTGCAGGGGTCACCATCAGCCTTGGTGCCAGTGTGGGCACAAGTGTGGGTGGCACATGTTTGTGTGCTGAGCCATGGCAGGGATCTGCCGAGTGACGTGGTGGTGGCAACAGACGTAGTGACAGGAGTCATGGTGCTGCTGGTAGTGGGGGCACCGGCATGGGAGAGTGGGCAGGAGGACACTTGCTGCCCTGGGGGTCCCCTGCTCCCAGTCTTGTCCCTTCTCATGGGATTTTGGGTCTGTGCTATGGACATGGTTGTCCTGGTGTGGATGTGGGGACTGGCTTCCCAGGACGTGGGTGTCCCGGTGTGGACGTGGTTGTCCCAGTGTGGACAGGCTGCCCAGGACACAATTGTCCTGGTGTGGACATGTGTATCATGGTGTGAATGTGCTGCCTGCAGTGCGGGTGCCAGCATTCATGCGGGTCCTGCTTCCCACCGCGCTCAGCCCACTGCCCCAGCGCTGCAGAGGTGGGTCCAGGAGCTCCTGGGCCCTCTGGGGCAGCCCCAAGGCAGTGTGGGGCCAGGGCCGAGCCCTCTAATCGCCTCAGCAGCTCAGGCAGGCCAGGGCCGGTCCCAGGAATGTGACTCCGGTGGCGCAGGAGTGGCCGTGGCGGCGGAGCTGAGCACCCATGGCAGCGACAGGTCATTCCCGGCGTGGCCAGTGCTGGCAGCCGCTCGGGATCGCGGTCCTGCCCCGCTTATCGGGGCGGCCCGGCCTTGCACAAGGAGCCATTGTGCTGTGGGGCCGAGCGCGGGGCGCGGCTGGTGCTGGTGCCAGCACCGACACCGTCACGGTCCTGTCGCCGCCGTGGCCGCGGGTGTGTGTCCCGACCCTTCTTCCCGGGAGCAGGGCAAGGTGCTGGCACTGCAGCCATGTGGTGACGGTGGGACTGTCCTGGGGTGTCTACTCCGGATCTGTCCCCCCATCCCAGGGTGCCAGAGCGTCCTGGGAGTGGGGTTGGCCATAGGGCACCAATCAAGGCTTGTTCTGGCCCCTTTCCACAGGGCTGGCGTGAGCCCTGAGCTGTTCCCGGCCACTGCTCGTCCGTGACTCAGCGACTGCCATGGAAAGCAGAAGTGTCCCCCCCCCCGTGCCCCTCCCCAGCTGTCCGTCATCCTTTCCAGCGGGGTCATGCCCCCGGCTCCTGGGCGCCACATGTCCCCAGTGTCACCATCCTGCCGTAGCACCTGGGGGCCAGGGGGCCAGGACCCGCTTTTTGGGTGTTTTGGTGAGAGCACGATGTTCCCGAGAACAATCCCAGTGTGTTCCCAAACTAATCCCAAGCTGCCCACAGGACTAAGCCCAAAAAGCTGCTTAGTGCCGGGAGCAGCGATACCATCCCGCACCAGTGCCCTGGCATCCACCGAGGTGGTGGCCCAGCACCACGTCCCCCCCGTGGGAGGGTCCCATCCTGAATTTGGGGGGGGGGGGTTGAATGCTGGCGGCGGCTTGGCGGGCGCCCCAGGAGAGCGGCGTGGCAGGGCGGATAATCTGCTTGCTGGAATGTGGATGTGCTGGCTCTGGCCCCGGACGGGAGCAGGGATTAGGGAACAGCCGGAGCAGGGTAGCACCGAATTTTGGGGAAAGGTGGGATCCAGGGCCATGGTGAGGCTCGAGGAGCCACAGCCTTGGCATTCACTGAGGCCACGACTCCTCAAGCCTCACCACAGCCACCGTGCTGGCACCCCAGCAGTGATGGTGACGAGGATGGTGATGCCACTCATGTGAGACGCAGTCATCCGTCACCACCCTCCTCAGTCCCCACCGTCACGTGGGGCCAGCTCCCGTGGCAATAAACCCAGCACACCGGTGCCAGAGGGGTCAGCGCAGGGCCCGGGGAGCTGCCAAGGGGCAAATGTGGGTGGAAGCTGGGTTGGGCTGGGGAAACTGGGGGGGTTGTGGGGTTTCAGGAGGGTCGGGTGCTGCTGTGCCCCCCGAGTCTGGCACCCTGCCTGCACCCCACAGGGTTGGGTGCTTGCCCGGGGTCCCGCTGCCCCGACTCCGCTCCCCTCCTGGCGTTTGTCTTGGCCACAGCTCTCCCATTCCAACCGGTGGCCAAGACAAACCAGCCCGGAGCCAGCCCAACCCGAGGAGGGGCAGCCCCGGCCCCTGCCTGCGGCACTGCTCCGAGGGGACCCCCTGATCCCCCTCTGTGTTCCCAGGTTATGCTGCCCCGACAGCATCCCCTGAGCCCCCGCGAGAAGGAAAAGGGCTAAGCCGGCTGTGCCGGGGGCCGTGCCGGCACCATGACCCACTCCCAGGTGTCTTCTGAGCTTCACCACATTGTCTCCTCAGCCTTCCAGAGCGTAAGTGCCACCGCGGGGGCGGGCCTCATGGCTGGGGGGGATGAGAGGCTGCACCCCCTGATGCTGCCTGGAGGGGTGACGGGAGTCATGGCTCAGCCCTCCTGCCGTGGTGCGCCTGGGGATGCCCGGTTGCTGCGCTGTGGGGTGCTGGCAGTGCCCATAGCACCTGCCCCACTGCTCAGCTGTGGGGCAGGGTTGTGGGGTGCTGGCAGTGTTGTGTGGTACCTGCCCTATTGCTCAGCCATGGGGCAGGACTGCCCCACAGCAGCTCCCCGGGGCAGGCCAGGCCAGCTGTGCCAGGGTGGCAGGTGCCCTTGGGGCCAGCACGGTGCCAGTGCCGCTGGTGGCACGGCCGTGGTGATGCCCGCGGTGCCGGCACTGCCCTGGCGACAGGTCCCGGGCCGAGTTAATGATTGACCCCCGTGTCGTGCCGCGGCTGCCCGGTGCCGTTGGCAAGTCCCTGTCGCGCGCACGTGACCGGGGATGGGACTGGCCCCATCCTAATGGAGTTCCTCCTGGGCTCCCAGGTAAACTGCGGCCTAGAGGGGCTGTCGGGGGGGCTCTCTCTGCAGTGCCAACCCCGGGCACCGTGCCCACCTGTGCCAGGGTCACGTCAGGTGCCGGACGAAGGAGTGTGTTGGGTGCTGCTGGGGTGCAGGATGGAGCCCGGCAGGTTTGGGGCCATGGGGCCATGGCCAAAGGGGCCTGAGGGGTCGGGGGGATCAAAGGGGTCGTGGAGATGGTGGAAGGGATGTGGCAGGAGTGGGGGGATGCAGGTGCAGGACGTCGCTGACGCCACTGCTGCCATCACGTGGCAGGCTCTGTGTGCCAGGGTGGTGGGTGTGATGGGGTGGTGTGGGTCGTCACCTGGGTCACCCCCTGTGTCACCCTCTGGGTTACCCCCCTGGGGGGCCCTGTGATCACTGTGCGGTGGGGGCGGGGATGGGGAACCTGTGCTCATACATGACACCTGGGCTGGGATTCGTGTGGGGTGGCCGTAGCACAGCCCTGGACCAGCAAGTGCTGTGGGGTGCCCACTCGGGGTGGTGGGAGCTCCCCCCACTGCCCGGCGTGTCCCTGCAGGCAGATCGTGGTGCCCGGGGTGCCCCTGTACCCCCCTGCCCCCCACCCCAGGTCCAGGACCTGGGTCCCAGGGTCACTGGGAGGGGGCCGTGGCGGGGGGGGGGCGGCTGCGCAGCCCCCGCAGGGGCCGTGGGTGCAGCACTGGGAGGGGATTTACCGAGGGAGCCGTGCAGCACCGGGGCATTGGAGCGTGACCGTGGGGTCGCTGCATTCCGGGGGAAGAATCTGAGCTCGGCGAGGGGAGCCGGCTGCTCGGGGGGGGCCGCGGCTCGGCGGGTGGGGCTGATGCGTCCCGGGGTGTTGGTGCGTCCCGAGGGGCCGGAGTTGGCGGGGGGATCGGCGCATCCCGAGTGGGACCGGTGCATCCCAGGGGGCCGGTGCATCCCGGGGGGAGTCGGTGCATTCCGGGGGGGCCGGTGCATCCCGGAGGGAGTCGGTGCATTCGGGGGGGGCCGGTCGCTCCGGGGCCGCCGCCGGTGCCGCGGTGCCGCCGGTGCCCTCTGCGTTCGCCGTCACCTTGAGACGGGCGCGAGGCGGCTCCGTCAATATTTGGCGAGGCCGGGACGGAGCCGCCGCCCCCCCCGGTTCCCCCCCCCCCCCCCCCCTCGCTCTCCCCCCCCGGCCCCATCCCCGGCCGGTCCCGCCGCTCCGATAAAGCGCTGCGGGAGCTGCGGCGGGAGCGGCTCCGCCATGACTCAGGTAGGACCGGCCGGGGACGCGCCCCCCGCTGTCCCCGCAGCCCCTCCCGCACTCCCCCAGCAAGTCCCCCGCAACCGCCAGCCCCGCATCCTTCGTATCCAGCCCAGCTCCGCATCGCCCGTGTCCCCGCACCCCCCCTGCAACCCCCAGTCCCGCATTCCCCGCGCAACCCCCCCCACCCCCCACTCCTCCACATCCCTCTACGCCCCCAGCCCCGCATCCCCTCCCGTCCCCAGCCCCGCCCCCCTGCCCCCGCAGCCCCTCCCCCCCCGAGCCCACCCCTTGGCCCCCCAGCACCCACGGCCGGGGTGCAGCAGCAGCACTGGGTGGGGGGGCACAGCGCCGGGGCTCTGCGGGTGCAGGGGCCGGGGAGCGGGGCGGGGACAGCCCTGGGGTTGGACCGGGGGAACAGCACTGCGGGGTGTGCGGGGGGCACCAGGGCACGGCACTAGGGGTGCTGAGGTTGTCCGGGGGCACGGCACTGGTGGTGCTGGGTCCCAGTCCCTAGGAGAGCAGGGCACTGGGATGCCCAGGGGCACAGCCTCAGGGCCTGGACCTGGGGTGCTGTGGCACATGGGGTGCAGGTGACACTGGAGCACAGCGCTGAGGCTGGGGGTGCTGGGGGTGTGTGGGGGGGCGAATGATGCTGTGGGTGCCTAGCCCAGGGCGCAGGGCGCGCACAGCCCTTGGGTGCCTTTGGGGGCTCCCCTGTCCGGGGCTCCCATCCCGCGGGGCTGCAGGACCGGGGCGCGCTGGGGGCCAGTGGCGTGGCGGGCGGCGGTGCCACCGGGGCCGCGTGCCCGCTCATCCCTGCTGCCGGCCCACAGCCCGAGCAGGAGGCGCCGGGTGCCGGCTCACCTGTCTTCGGGGAGGAGGAGGAGGAGAAGGACCTGAACAAGGCGCTGGGCGTGGAGCGCTTCGAGGAGATCCTGAACGACGCTCACCCCCGCAACGCTGAGGAGGCCGGGCGCAGCTACAGCGAGGAGGACTTCGAGTGTGAGCAGGGCCAAGGGCTGGCACGGAGCAGGGAATGGGCAGGGAGCAGACAGGGGGCAAGCTGGGAGTGGGGAACGGGCAGGAAATGGGCAGGGAACACAGCACCAACTCCCGGTCCCCCCAGACCACCGCCAGTCGTCCCACCACATCCACCACCCCCTCTCCACGCACCTGCCCCCTGACGCCCGCCGCAAGAAGGGGATCCCGAAAAAGGGCAAAAAGAAGGCTCGGCGGGCCTCTGTCCCTGGAGAGACCCCCACCATCGAGGAGGCCGAAGAAGATGAGGATGACGCGTGCGACACGGAGACAGAGCGGTCGGTGGAGGAGCTGCGGCAGCCCGGGCCAGCCGAGGCAGTGCAGGTGAGGGCAGGGCTGGGGTGCGGGCAGCGCTGTGCCCCCCGGCTCGGGGTGTCTGGGCACAGCTGGGGCACCAGAGGAGCCCACGGCCAGGGAGACACGGCTCCCCAGCAGCCGGCTCACCCCCTCCCCCCCCCAGTTCTTCTTGCAGGAGGATGAGGTGGCCGACCGCCAGGCAGAGGAGCCAGCAGCCCCCGCGGCACTGCCTGGCTCCCCCCCAGAGCCCCGGGGGGGGCGTGACCCCGAAGGAAGCCCAGGCCAGCAGGTGAGCTGGGGTTGGGCAATGCTGGGGCTCTTGAGGAGTTGGCAGCATCCTCTGGCCGCCCCATGGCAGGGCTGGGGACTGGGCAGCCCCTTCCAGTACCCCATGACAGGATCGGGGTGCAGAGGGGGGGCTCGGCACTGAGGTGGACTCCTACCTTGCAGCCCTGATGCAGAGCAGGGGGCTCTGGGGGAGGGGGCAGCTGCTGAGGCTGCATCCCCGGGTCGCCCTGCGCCGAAGTCACAGCCGGGGCACCGAAGCTACAACCTGCACGAGCGGCGGTGCATTGGCAGCATGACAGCTGCTGAGCAGGACCGGTACCAGAAGATGCCGACAGACGAGTCAGAGGCACAGACACTGGCCTCGGCCGACCTGGACTACATGAAGAGTGAGTGGGAGGCTCCCTGTGCACCTGGGGCTGCACTGGTGACCAGTCTGTGTCGGGCGAGCAGGGCCGGGACAGTGGGTGAGGCAGTGCCAGTGGAGTGGGGCTGGGGATGGTGGGTTGGGGACAGTGGGGCCGGCAGTGCCAGATTGCCTTGTGGCTGCAGTCAAGCTGGGCTGGGTGCAGGCACTGACCCTGCTCCCAGTGCTGGGGAGAACCACAGGGGACTCATCCCTGGTGCCAGGGCTGGGCTGAGTCCCTGTGGAGTGTGGCCAGGAGCTGAGCCCAGGGCAGCTGGAGCCAGTGACGGCAGTAGCAGTGGTGGCAGCTCCCCTGGGCACTCACTGGCCCCAGGGATTCACAGTCCAGGACTCTCAGGGTGGCGGGTGACACTTTTGCTGTGGAGCTCCCAGGGGAGCGCAGCCAGGGCAGAGCCCATGTGCCAGTGAGCACATGTGGGTGTTGGCACATGGGGAGCAGGTGACCCCAGTGCCAGGAGCTACCTCAACTCCTGCTTGACACTGCTGGTGGTGACCAAGTGACCCCCCGAGTGCTGCAGCACTTGCCCCCAGCACTGGGATGGTCGCTCTGCCCTGAGCTATCCCAGGCAGGACGCATCCCACAGGTCCATGGCCGCTCATGCCAGGGCTCAGTGTCCCCTGTGCTGGGGTTTGAGAATCAGGGCCCCACAGATTTCCCACCCCATACCATTGCTGACCCCCCTCAGGTCACCGCTTTGAGGATGTGCCGGGCGTGCGCCGGCACCTGGTGCGGAAGAGCGCCAAGGCACAGATGGTCCACGTCAGCAAGGACCACAAGGAGCCCAGCACGCGGCAGCGCAAGCAGGACCGGCAACCCCACGAGGTGCAGGGTCCTGGGGCAGGGCACGGGCAGGGACGGGGGCCCTGGGTCCCAGCACTGACCGCGCTGTGCTGCAGGTGTTTGTGGAGCTGAACGAGCTGGTGGCGGACAAGAACCAGGAGCTGCAGTGGAAGGAGACGGCACGCTGGATCAAGTTCGAGGAGGACGTGGAGGAGGAGACGGACCGCTGGGGCAAGCCACATGTGGCCTCCCTCTCCTTCCGCAGCCTCCTGGAGCTCCGCAAGACCCTGGCCCACGGTAGGGAGGCGGAGACCACTCTGCGGGTCCCATGGTGAGGTGGGGTCCTGTCCCTGCTGGCCTCAGCCCCCACTCCCTTGTCCAGGGGCCGTGCTCCTGGACCTGGACCAAAAGACGCTGCCAGGGGTGGCTCACCAGGTGGTGGAGCAGATGGTCATCACGGACCAGATCCGGGCCGAGGACCGCGCCAACGTGCTGCGGGCGCTGCTGCTCAAGCACAGGTGGGCATGGGGGGCACGAACACAGCCTCCTTCCCCTGGGCTCTGCTCCCTGAGCTGCGGGGCTCACGCTGTCCCTGGGATTCTGGCAATGGCTGTGCCATTGGGCCTCCATTGACAGCCCTGGCCCTGTCCCGCAGCCACCCGAGCGACGAGAAGGAGTTCTCCTTCCCGCGGAACATCTCGGCGGGCAGCCTGGGCTCCCTGCTCGTGCACCACCACAGCACCAACCACGTGGCTGAGGGCAGTGAGCCAGCTGTCACCGAGCCCCTCATAGCCGGCCACGCCGGCGAGCACGACACGCGCGTTGACGTGGAGCGGGAGGTGGGTGCCATGGCCCCCCAGCCCTACCTCTGTCTCGGGGAAGGGCTCTGACCCCAGTCCCCCACTCTGTCCCCACAGAGGGAGGTCCTCACTCCCACGCCCCCAGCCGGCATCACTCGCTCCAAGTCAAAGCACGAGCTGAAGCTGCTGGAGAAGATCCCAGACAACGCTGAGGCCACGGTGGTGCTCGTGGGTATGGAGGGGTGGGCAGGACAGGGGGGTGGGGACCTCCTGCCGGGCACCCTGGTGACCCCTGTGCCCCTTGTGACCCCAGGCTGTGTGGAGTTCCTGGACCAGCCCACCATGGCCTTTGTGCGGCTGCAGGAGGCTGTGGAGCTGGACGCGGTGCTGGAGGTGCCTGTGCCTGTGCGATTCCTCTTCGTGCTGCTGGGCCCCAGCAGCACCCACATGGACTATCATGAGATTGGGCGTTCCATCTCCACCCTCATGTCCGACAAGGTCCGTGCCCTGGGGCACTGGGGTCCTGCCAGGGTGGGGGGCTCAGGCTGTGCCAGGTTGGGGGGTTTGGGGCTGTGCCAGGATGGGGGTTCAGGGCTCTACTGGGGCAGGGGCTTGAGGCTGTTCTGGAGAAGGAGCTCAGGGCTGGGGGTTCAGGGTTGTGCTGGTCTTGAGGCACCACTGGGTTGGGGGTTTGGGGCTGTGATGGGGGCGGGAGCTCAGGACTTGGATGGGATGGGCTGGAGGGCTCAGATTTTGCCAGTGCTGGGGTCTCAGAGACATGCCAGGATGACGGCTTGGGGTCCTGTCGGGGCTGGGGAGCTTGGGGCCACGCCAGGATGGGAGTTGGGCCTTGCCGTATTGGGGTCTCTTGGCTATACTGGGGAGGGGGCCAGGGCTCTGCCAGAGTTGGGGGCTCAGGACTGTGCCAGGGCCAGGGCCATGCTGAGGCCCTGGGCTTGGGGCTGTGCGATGCTGGGCTGTCAGGACACCACAGAGCTGTGGCATGGGCACTGACCCTGCCATGGCTCCCAGCAATTCCATGAGGCTGCCTACCTGGCTGATGACCGACACGACCTGCTGAATGCCATCAACGAGTTCCTGGACTGCAGCGTGGTGCTGCCGCCATCCGAGGTGCAGGGCGAGGAGCTGCTGCGCAGCGTCGCCCACTTCCAGCGCGAGATGCTGAAGAAGAGGATGGAGCAGGAGCGGAGGCTGCTGCTGGAGCCCAAGTCCCCTGAAGAGAAAGGTGCCAGGGCAGGGCTGGGGCCGGGGCAAGGTTTGGGAGGGTGTCCCAGCTGTTGGGGTCTCACTGTCTGTCCATCCGTGCATCTGCCCACCTCCAGCGCTGCTGAAGCTGAAGGTGGTGGAGGACGAGGCCGAGGAGGACGATGACCCCCTGAGGCGCACGGGCCGCCCCTTCGGGGGGCTGATCCGGGATGTGCGGCGGAGGTACCCGCAGTACCTGAGTGACTTCCGCGATGCGCTGGACCCCCAATGCATTGCTGCCGTCATCTTCATCTACTTCGCTGCGCTGTCGCCTGCCATCACCTTCGGGGGGCTGCTGGGTGAGTGGGGGCTGTGGAGGCCTGCCAGGGGTGGTGGGGTCACGGGGGCTTGCAGGGGGTGCTGGGTGCTGCCCGGTGCGTGTGCTGCGGGCAGGGCTGTGATGCCAAGGCCAAAGGGCCCATCCTGATGGTGTGCCTGAGCCTGTTCTGCCGCAGGGGAGAAGACGCAGGATCTGATCGGGGTGTCGGAGCTGATCATCTCCACATCGCTGCAGGGTGTCCTCTTCTGCCTGCTGGGTGCTCAGCCCCTGCTCGTCATCGGCTTCTCGGGGCCACTGCTTGTCTTTGAGGAAGCCTTTTTCACGGTGAGGTGCTGGGGTCTGCCCTGGGGGCTGGGGGAGACACCCCCGCCCTGGCCCCACTGCCCGGGGTAGACATTCCCACAGCCCTCCTGCCAGGGCTCTGTCCGGCCCCATGACCATCCTGACACCTGTCTGTCCATCATCTGTCCATATGGCTGGGCAGTTCTGCACATCTAACGAGCTGGAGTACCTGGTGGGGCGTGTCTGGATTGGCTTCTGGCTCATCCTCATCGTGCTGGTCATGGTGGCCTTTGAGGGCAGCTTCCTGGTGCGTTTTGTCTCCCGCTTCACCCAGGAGATCTTTGCCTTTCTCATCTCCCTCATCTTCATCTATGAGACCTTTTCCAAGCTGGCCAAGGTGAGCTGTGGAGGATGAGCCGGGGGGCTGTGGCAGGGCTGCGGCAGGGTGGGGCTGAACGTCCCATCCTCCTGCTGCAGATCTTCCAAGAGCACCCGCTGCACGGCTGCCTGAGCGCCAACAGCTCGGCCGAGGCCTGGGGCAACGGCAGTGTGGCTGTGACCAACAGCACAGCCCTGGGCACCAGTCCGGCTGCCCGCGGTGCCACCAAGGTCACAGGGCAGCCCAACACGGCGCTGCTCTCACTTGTGCTCATGGCCGGCACCTTCTTCATCGCCTTTTTCCTGCGCAAGTTCAAGAACAGCCGCTTCTTCCCTGGACGGGTGCGTGGGGATGGCCATGCGGCCGTGGGGCTGGGGTGAGCCTGGGGGCCGTGGGGCTGGGATGAGCCTGGGGGCCGTGGGGCTGGGATGAGCCCAGGGGGGCTGGGGTGAGCCAGGGGGACTGTGGCCAGGCTGGTGCTGGTGTTCCCCCAGATCCGGAGGCTCATCGGGGACTTTGGGGTGCCCATTGCCATCCTGGTGATGGTGCTGGTGGACTACAGCATCCAGGACACCTACACACAGGTGAGCAGCCACCCACCCACCTCCTGGGCAGGACTCCTCACCCCACAACCTCCTATGGCCACCTCTGGCTCCCAGCATCTGACGTTCCCTCTCCCTTTGAGTCTGGTTCCTGTGGGTCCCGGTGCCTCCATGGCCCCTCTCACTCTGTGGAGCACAGCCAGTGCCCTCTCAGCATTTCTGTCTCCCCCGCCCCCTGCAGAAGCTGAGTGTGCCCAGTGGGTTTTCAGTGACCGCCCCAGACAAGCGGGGTTGGGTGATCAACCCCCTGGGTGTGGAGAGTGCCTTCCCTGTGTGGATGATGGTGGCCAGCGGCCTCCCTGCCATCCTTGTCTTCATCCTCATCTTCATGGAGACCCAGATCACCACGTGAGTGCAGTGGGGCCGGGCAGGGGGCATTGGTGGGGCAAAGGGAGCCTGTGCTGTGCCAACCATCTGCCCTTGTGCCCAGGCTGATCATCAGCAAGAAGGAGCGGATGCTGCAGAAGGGCTCCGGGTTCCACCTCGACCTCCTGCTCATTGTGGCCATGGGCGGCTTCTTCGCTCTCTTTGGGTTGCCCTGGCTCGCCGCAGCCACCGTGCGCTCAGTCACCCATGCCAACGCCCTCACTGTCATGAGCAAGGCCGTGGCACCTGGGGACAAGCCCAAGATCCAGGAGGTGAAGGAGCAGCGGGTCACCGGGCTGCTGGTGGCCGTGCTTGTCGGTAGGTCTGGCCCTCAGGACCTGGGGGGACTCTGGTGCGGAGGGGGCAGCCCTGGGTGGTTGCAGTGGGGAGGGAGCAGCGTGGAGGGGGCTGGGGAGCCATGGAGGGGCTGCGGTGGGGAAGGGGCAGTGTGGGGAATTGAGCTGGGGCACCCTGAGCCCCAGACAAATTGGTGTGGTCATCCTGTCCCCAGTGGACAGAGGGATGTGGGACCCTCCCCATACGAGGGGCTTAAGTGGGCAGGGGGAGGTGGGGCTGGACGGCTGTGCTGAGCCCGCTCCCCAGGCTGACACTGCTCCGGCCCAGGGCTGTCTATCGTCATTGGGGACCTGCTGCGGCAGATCCCGCTGGCTGTGCTCTTCGGCATCTTCCTCTACATGGGTGTCACCTCCCTCAATGGCATCCAGTTCTACGAGCGCCTGCAGCTGCTGCTGATGCCCCCCCAAGCACCACCCTGATGTCACCTATGTCAAAAAGGTGGGAAGAGGGCCTGGGGAAGATCCTTAGGGGCAGGACCCTTGTCTGGGACAGCAGCCAGGCTTGGGTACATGTGTGTGGGAGCTGGGGTGTCTGCAGGACAGGCTGTGGCAGAGCCTTGTTTGGGGGGGCAGAGGAGGGCAGAGTAGGGACTCTGGGGCAGCCAGACCCTGATGGGGTGGGGGGGGACCGTGTCTGGGGCTGTGGGTACCCCTGGGCCAAGCTGTGCCCGTGGTGCCAGGGGGACACAGGGCCCGGCTGAGCCTGACACCTCTCCGTGCCCAGGTGCGCACGCTGCGCATGCACCTGTTCACCGGGCTGCAGCTGGCCTGCCTGGCCGTGCTCTGGGCCGTCATGTCCACTGTGGCCTCCCTCGCCTTCCCCTTCATCCTCATCCTCACGGTGCCGCTCCGCATGTGCCTGCTCAGCCGTATCTTCACCGACCGGGAAATGAAGTGTGTAAGTACGGCCGGGAAATGAAGTGTGTAAGTGGCTGCGTCGCTTGTCCCGGGGGCAGGCGGGGAGCGGCGGCCTCCTGGGCAGGGCAGGGCCGGGGGCCCCTCGCTGCCCCTCAGCCGCCGTGTCCTGCAGCTGGACGCAGCCGAGGCCGAGCCCATCCTGGACGAGCGGGAGGGTGTGGACGAGTACAACGAGATGCCGATGCCGGTGTGACGGCGCCAGCGGCTCACGGCCCGCGATGGGCGCCGGGCACGGCGGGACCCCGCACCGCGGGGCCGGGGGCGGCGGCTGTGTGGCTGTGCCCCGCGGGGACGGGGCCCTGCGCTCCCCAGGCTCTCGGAGGGCACCTGCCAAAGAGACGCCGGCCCCAGGCTCGCCGCCGCGGTACAGCCCCTTGGACACTGCTGCCCACGCCCCGGGACAGAGCCCCCCGGCCCCCTCAGCAGCCCCTCGGCTCCCGCCCGACACTCAGGCGTCACCTGAGCCCCCCGGGGTTCATGAAACACGCAATTCAAAGGCAATAAACAGCTTTATCCCGAGCATGGGGCTCAGGGCAGAGGTGCTGGGGGGACCCCCCTGCCAAGGGAGGCCTGCTCTGAGCAGGCCCTGGGAGGCTACCGGGCTGGGGGCCGGGGCCCCCCCCCCGCTGCCTTCGACTAATAAAGAGACCGGACTTTGCACACTTTTCACCAGTTTTATTGGAAAGTTCCCCCCTTCCCGAGCACCCCCCTCCTCCTGGCCCAGGCCCTGCGAACAGCCCCATGTGCACACCCACTCCCGGCCCTGCATATGATCCACTGCAGCCCCCCGGCACCCCTGCACCCCACGGAGGGGCCGGGCCCAGCCCCCATCCTGGTAGCAGTGGTGGGAGCACAGGGATACCCCAGTGCTGAGGGAAGCCCAGGCCAGGCCCAGCCCCTGCAGCAACAGACTGGGCTCAAGTGGCAGAGCCGGGGCAGGGGGGCCACGAGGGACCTTCCCCAGTAACACCCCCCCCCCCCCCACACGCACCCCTCAAGTCACACCCCAGCCCCCCATAATGGCAATAAATAATCTCACTCCCCCAGTCCCACAGCGGGGGCAGGTGCCCACAGCCTGGCCCCACAGCCTGGCCCCCCCAGGACGGGGAGCATCTCCATATCCCCCTGACCCCCCGGGATGGGGGGCAGCTCCGTATCCCCCTGCACAGGGGAAGGGGCTGGCAGCACCCACCTGGCCCCCCACACCCCCCGGATCCATCCCTCAGAAGCGCAGCTCCCTCAGCTTCTGCCGCAGGTAGTGCTTGGCCTCCTCGATGCCACTCACCTTCTCCAGCTCCGTGTAGGGCAGCTGTGAGGGGACAGGGATGACGTCAGAGCGGTGACAGCATGTCTGACCCCACTTGTATCCCCAGTACCACCAGCCCACAGCCCCATTCAGCCTTCTGTGGTGGTGGGAGGAAGAACCAGGACACAGGACCCTCCCTGGAGAAGGAGGGCAGCGCAGTTCCTGCCGAGGGGATGGACACAAGCATGGACAGTGGTGTGGGAAGTGTAGACAATTCCCAGCTCCAGGCTCATCCAGCCTTAGCTCAGACCTGGGCAGGTGGTGCAGGCACACAAAGAGAGGAGTCTCGAGCCTCACCCCACCCTCAAGCCCCTGTCAGCAGCCTCCATGAAAGGCGAGAGCTAGGGGTGTTCACCTGGAAAGAGAAGGCTCTGGGGAGACCTTCTAGCGCCCTTTCCAGTGCCTAAAGGTGCTCCAAGAGAGCTGTAGAGGGACTGGAGGGACAAGAGCCTGGAGGGACAGAGCAACGGGGAATGGCTTCCCACTGACACAGGACAGGGTTAGATGGGATATTGGGAAGGAATTCCTGGCTGGGAGGGTGGGCAGGCCCTGGCACAGGGTGCCCAGAGCAGCTGTGGCTGCCCCTGGATCCCTGGCAGTGTTCAAGGCCAGGCTGGACAGGGCTTGGAGCAGCCTAGGACAGTGGAAAGTGTCCTTGTCTGTGGAAGGGGGTGGCACTGGATGGGCTGTAAAGTCCCTTCAGCTGGGTCGTTGCTGTGCCTTCTGCTGGAGGGACAGTCCTGGCCAGCCCAGCCCAAACACCAGCTCAGGGGAGAGCTGGCCCTGCTCCTGGCCTGGCTACGCTGCTGGGCAGCTCCCAGGTGATTCCTCAGCAGAATCACGGGACTCCAGAGCTCTGCACAACCACGGGGCTCTGGGCTGCTGAGCTCCAGAATGAGGAGGAGCCGGTGCTGGCATGGCCTGGCGGCAGCAGGGGTTGAGGCAGTTTGGGAATGGCTGTGGGATGGCACGGTGGATCCACTGCTGCAATCCTGGTCCCCTCTGCAGTACAAGAGTGAACAGGACTGAGGGCTCATTTCCAGTGCCATTTTCCTCAGAAAGACTCATCCTCAGGCTAAAACCACCCACAAACAAGCATGTGGGAGCTGCACATCCTAAACCAATGCCTGGAGTTTGCCAAAGGAGCTGCAACACCTGAGGGCTCTTCCAGCCCCAGCACTCGGCAGAGAGCAGCTGGGGCTGGAACCAGGGCAGGCAGGGCTCTGGCACAGAAGGTGACCCAACCTCCCTCCTGCCTCCTCGGCACATGGGATCACAGGTCACCACACGTGGACACGTGTGTCCCTCCCACCTGATTTCACCCTGAGGCCCCACACCCAACCCCGCCACCATGGCTGTGTCTGCCAGCCCAGGCTGAACACCCTCCCCTTCCCCTCATTCAGGTTGGGTCTCAGCTCACAGGACAGACTGTTCCTTGTCTCTGCTTTCCATCAGGACTGGTGACACCCACTAGCTGCATGGAAAAAGTCCTGGATGGGGTGGGGGGGGGCAAGGAGACATGAGGATGAGTCAGCCCTGCTTCCTCTCA
>NW_024581585.1:0-39389 GCF_017639235.1 Corvus kubaryi
CCCAACACTCCGGGCCGCCCCCCCGACACCCGGGGGGACACGCCGGTCCCAGCCCCCCTTTGCAGCGAGGCCACGCTCCCGGACAGGTGGGACACAGGGACACGGGGACATGAGGACATGGGGACACCAGGACATGGGAACGCAGGAACATGGGGACACTGGGACATGAGGACACCTGGACTTGAGGACGTGGGGACATGGGAACACTGGGTTACCAGGACACCGGGACACTGGGACACAAGGACATGGGGACACGAAGACACCGAGACACCAGAATAAAGCACGGTGGGACACCATGACACTGGGGCATTGGGATATGGGGACACTGGCACACCAGGACACTGAGATACAGGGACAGTGGGAGACTTGGACATGAGAACACGGGGCCAGTGGCACAGCAGCTAAGCTTCCAGGCACAGCCCCAGCTGGGTCCTGATGGGAGCCTCCCAGCCCCAGTCCTGCCATCCCGGCCCAGCCTAATCCCCTTCCCAGTCTAGTTCCAGTATCAGCCCCAGTACCAGTCCCAGACCAGCCCTTGTCCTAGGCCTGATCCCAGTCTAATCCTAATCTCTACCCAATCCTAATTCTAGTCTATGTCCTAGTTCTAGTCCCTGTCCCACTCCCAGTCCTGTCCAGTCCCAATCTCAGCCCAGACCTCATCTAGACCCCATCCAGTCTGGTTGTGGTCCCAGTCCCAATCCCAGTCTAGTCACAGTCCCAGTTAAATCCTAATCCCAGTCCCTTTTCCAGTCCAGTCCCAGTCCAGTTTGGCTCCAGTGCCAGTCCCCATCCAGTCCAAATCCCAGTTCCAGTCCCAGTTCCAGTTCAAACTCCATTCCTAGTCCACTTCAAGACCAGTTCAGTTCCTTCAGAGTCCAATCCAATCCAATCCATTCCCAGCCCATATTTAGCCCAGTCCTGGTCCTAGTGGCAATCAAAGATCAGTCCCAGACCAGTCAGGGTCTCAGTGCTGTTCGAGTCCGGACCAATCCCAGTCCCAACCATGGTTCTGGTCCCGATCCCAGTCCCACTTCAACCCAATCCAGTCCCACGTCTCTTCCAGTCCTGGTGTCAGCCCTGGTCAGAGCCGAGTCCAGGCCCAGGTCCCAGTCCCAGCTCAGCGCAGTTCCACTCCAGTCCCAGTCTCAGTCCCGATCCCGACACTGCTCTGGATGCTCCCGGTCTCTGTCCCAGGTGCTGAAAACGGCGCCGGCCCCGACCCGGCCCCGCCGCGGGGCCCGACCGCAGGGACCGACCGGAGTGACCGGACCCGAATGGACCAACCGGACCCGAACGGCCCCGAATAGACGGACCGAACCAACTGCTCTGACCGGACTGACTTGACCAACCGGACCCGACCAGCTCTGACCAGTCCCGACCAGACCGACTGGACAGAGCGGCTGCGACGGGCTTTGAAATGGCCCCGATGAACCCGAACGGACCCAAACGGGCGTGACTGGACCTGAATGGATCGACTGGGCCCGACCGGACCCAAATGGACTGACCGGACATAAATGGATTGATCTGACTGACCAGATCGACCAGACGTGAATGGACAGACCAGACCAACCGGAGCTCAGCCGAGCCGGGCGGGGGGGACTGTGGGGTACGGGACGGCCGTGGG
Organism: Corvus kubaryi; assembly: GCF_017639235.1. Taxonomy (NCBI): domain Eukaryota; kingdom Metazoa; phylum Chordata; class Aves; order Passeriformes; family Corvidae; genus Corvus; species Corvus kubaryi. Next base: position 1,625 of record NW_024581585.1, read on the forward strand.
GCGGGGGGGCTGTGGGGCGGGGGGGCTGTGGGGCTGGAGGAGGCCGTGGGGAAGGGGAGGCGGTGGATTTGGGGGGACTGGGAGGCGGGGGGATGTGGGTGGGGGGCTGTGGCGTTGGGGGGTCTGAGAGGGCGGGGGGGTCGAGCCCTGATCCTCAGCAGCCCCCGCCTGTCCCGCGGCCGAGCCCCGCCCCCCCCGGGCAGGGCAGCCAATAGGGTGGGCGCTCTGTCGTGACGGACAGGCCGGCCCCGCCCCACGGCGCGTGGGGGCGGGGGCAGGGAACACCCCGGGGCTGGGGCGGCAACCCGGGACCCCCGAGACGGGGTGATCGAACCCCACTCCGTGTCCCCCGGGGGTCCCTGCGGCACCCCCGCCCGGCTCTGCCCCCCACGCCGTGCCTCGGTCCCGCCGCGCGCCTCCCGGTTCCCCCCGCCCCGTTCTCCCCCGCAGGAAGGAACCGCCGAGCCGGCACCGGGCGCGGTTTCCCGTCGCTGCGTGAGCTGCGGGCTGAGCCCCCCCCCCGAACCTCCGGAGGGACCCACCCACCCGCACCGGGGGGACCCCGCACCCCCGCGACACCCCCCCGCACCCCAACAGCACCCCCGCCCCGGCTTCCCCCCCCCCACCGCGACCCCCGCCCCACTCCGGGGTTACCGTAGGACCCTCCCCGCCGACAGCTGGGGTGAACCCCCCCCAACCCACGCGGCTTCCCAGGGTGCCCCCCGGGGACGGTCGAGGGGTGCACTCCCCCCTGCATAGTCCCCCCCCAGGGGTGCTCACCCGGGGGTCCCCGGGAGCGCCCAGCACATCAATGGCCGGAACTGGGTGGAAGCGGCGGGAAATGGAGGGGGGGGTCCCGCCGGACATCCGCCCCATGGCTGGGGGGCTGGGGGGGGGGTCCGGGAACCCCCTGGAGCACCCAACTGCCCAGTGCAAAGGCGGGAAGGGGCACAGTGTCCTGTGGCCGGGATGGGGGACCCTGCCACCACGGCGGCCTCCCGAGTGCTGTGTGTCCCCCATGGGTGCTGTGTCCTCCCTCTGGGTGCCATCGCTGCGTCCCCAGGGTGCCATGTCCACCCCAGTGCCATGTGTTTGTTCCCCCGGCGCCATGTGCGTCCCCCCAGTTTCATGTCCCCCGTGGGTGCCATGTCCCCTTCAGTGCTGTGTCCCCCCCGGGTGCCAGCTGTCCTCCCTCGGGGTGCCATGCATGCCCTCCAGTGCCATATATCCCCCCCAGTGCCATGTTTCCCCCCGTGCTGTGCCCCACCCGTGTGTCATGTGTGTTCCCAAGTCCCCCAAGGGCCATGTCCTCGCCATGAGCGTCGTGTCCCCCTCTCTGGGTGCCATCGCTCCCTCCCCATGGCCACGTGCCAGGGGGGCCGGGGGTCACACTGGGTTCGACGCCCCCCGGTGGGGTCCCCGGTGTGTCCCACGCCGCGTGGCGGTGGCAGTGACGGTGGAGGTGGCGGTGCCCATTGTGCACGGGGCGGGGGCGTCGCGGCCTCGTCACCACTTCCCCGGGCTGTAGGAAGCGGGAAGCGGCCGCTCCCGGCTCAGTGGGGCCGCGATGGGGAACCTGCCGGGGGTCCTGTCCGGAGCCCCCCGCGCCTGCCCCGGCCTCGGCCTCTGCTCGCGCCCGCGCGGCCCCGCGCCCGAGGGCCCCCCTGTCACCGCTGCCTCCGCCGCTGTCACCGAGCCCCCCAAGTAGGTGCCCAGGTGGGATGGACGGGGTGGGATACGGAGGAATGGGGTGGAAAGGACGGACAGGGCACCGGGGCACCGGCGCTCACCTGCCGCAGCTCCGAGCCTCGACGGGGACCCCCTCCTCCCTCACGGGGACGTTCGCACATGCCTGGAGCCCACCGGAGAAGTGTCCCCGGCGTGGAGGTGTCCCCGGCGTGGAGGCGTCCCTGCCGGGGTGGCTCGCATGGGTCACTGGGGCAGAACACGGAGCCCGCCGGCAGCAGAGCCCTGTGCGCATTGCCCGTGGCGTCGCGACAGTGTCTCCTGTCCCACGGCGTGGCCCCAGCAGCCCGTGGGACCCCCGGGGGTGCGCTGGGGCGAGCGGGATCTGGGGGCACATATGGGCACGTATGGGGAGGGGCGTATGGGGTCCGGTGGGGATGGAGGCTTAGGAACCCCCCAGCTCGGAGGAGACGGGGACGGGAGGGGGGTGTGTCCACCCCCCTCGGTGGCCCGGAGCCCGGTCTGACTCATGGCCATTGTTCACACTCACACGAGGGCCAGGAACGCCCCGCGCCCCCTCCATCCTCTGACCCCTCAACTTTTGACCCCTCCAACTCAGCCCTCCATATCTCGATCTCCCATTCCCTGACTTCCCAGCTCAGCTCCCCATCCCCTATTTCCCCTGCATCCCCTGATCCCCCCCCCGCCTCCAGCACCAGAAGTCCCCGGACCTCCCCCACTGCCCCCGCCACAGCCCACCCACTGCTCCCCTTCACCCAGTGCTCTCCTGTCGCCGTCCCCTCGGACAGGTCCCCGCACCCCGAGGCGGTCCCGGTGTCAGAGCCGCGGGAGCAAGTGCGGGGGAGGTGGATGGGTTTCTCCCCAAGTCCCCCGAGACCCCCGGCTGGGCCCCCCCCCCCGCCCGGACAGGGCTCAGGGGTGTCCCGTGTCACCCTCCAGCCCTGCGCCCTCCTCCCCGGCGGAGCCCCCCCGCTTCGCTCGCCTGAAGAACTGGGAGACGGGGAGCATCAGCTACGACACGCTCTGCGCGACTGCGGGGCAGGTCCGGGGGGCGCGGGGCGCGGCTGAGGGGAGCGGGGATGGGGCACGGGAATGGGGTGTGGGGCTGGCGGGGTGAGAAGAGAGGGCGCAGGGATAGCGGCAGAGGGCTGGGGGTGCAGGTTGGACTTGCATATTGGGGGGCTGCAGGATAGGAGGCAGATGGGGGGGCAAAGTCAGGGGGCGGGGCTGGGGGTGCAGGTTTGGGGGGTGCCGGGGTGACAGGCACGGGCGGGGCGGTGTGGAAGGGGATACAGGGACCGGGACGTCTGTCCCGGCGATCTGGGCAGCTCACCAGATCACCCCCCAGGAGCTGCCCTGCTCGGGGCAGCGCTGCCTGGGGTCCCTGGTGCTGCCGCGGCCGCTGCCCGCCCCCACCCCCGAGGGGACGCGACCGCCCGAGGAGCTGCTGGAGCTGGCCCGGGACTTCATCACCCAGTACTACGTGTCCCTGCGGCGGTGAGCGGGGACGGGACCCCCACAACAGACATGGGCACCCCCACAGCGGGCATGGGCGCCCCGCGGCCCCGGGGCACCCACAGCCCAGCCCCGGCCCTGTCCATGGCCCCATTTCCACCCCAGAGCACCCCACTGCCTCGCCCTCCCCTGCACCAAGGCACCCCACAGCCCCAGGGCACCCCACAGGCCCGCCCCTGCCCAAAACACCTTTATATCCCTATCCCTTTCCTGAGACACCCCAAAAACCCACCCCTGCCCCAAAGTATCCCCAGCCCCATCCCTGCCCAGAGCACTCCACATCCCCATCTGCACGCCAGGGTACCCCCATAGCTCCAGAGATGTCCTAGGGTGCCCCATATCCCCACCCCTGTCCCAAAGCACACCCATATCCCCATCCCTGCCCCAGAGCACCCCGCACCCCTGTACCTGCTGGGCCCCCGCCCCCGAGGCTGCCAGTGTCTGGGGGTGCTGGGGGGTGGTCCCAGTGTCCGTGGATGCTGAGGGTCCCCCTGCAGGGAGAACTCCCCGGCACACACGCAGCGGCTGCGGGAGGTGGCCGCCGACATCGCGGCTTCGGGCTCGTACCGGCTCCGGGAGCCCGAGCTGGCGTTCGGAGCCAAGCAGGCCTGGCGGAACGCGGCGCGCTGCGTCGGCCGCATCCAGTGGAACAAGCTCCAGGTGCGGCCCCACCCGCGGGACCCTCACCCACCACAGCCCACGGGGACACCAACACGGGAAGACCTCAAACTCCTGGGGACACCAAACCACAGGGACCCCAACTCCCCGCACAGGAATGCCACCCCATCTCACGGGCACCCACCAGGACCAACCCCCCCACGGTTACCCCCACGCCACGGGGACCCTCACACCATGTCCTGTGTGCTGCGGTGACCCCCACCCTACAGAGACCCTGCCTTGCACCTGTTCCATGGGGACCCCCAGCCCAGGGGAACCCCTCGGGAACCCCTGTCCTACGGGGACCCTGGTTCCGCAGGGAACTCCCACCCCAACAAAGACCCCATGCCACCGCCGCCCCATGGGACCCCTGTCCCAAGGGACCCCCTGGCCTGCAAATTCCCCAGGGGGACTCCCACCCCACCTGGTCCGCAGGGGTCCCCCACACCCCACCCTGTCCCTCCCGCAGGTCTTTGATGCCCGGGACTGTGCGGGGCTGGGGGAGATGTTCAGCCTCCTGTGCTCCCACATCCAGTTCGCCACCAACCGCGGCAACATCCGGTGAGAATCCCCCCGGCCCCCCCCGACCCCCGCGGCTGCCGGGGGTCCGGACGGCCCTCCCCGCGCCCCCCTTCCCCCCAGGTCCGCCATCACCATCTTCCCCCCGCGGGCGCCGGGACGCGGCGATTTCCGCATCTGGAACTCGCAGCTGATCCGCTACGCGGGGTATCGGCAGCCTGACGGCTCCGTGCGAGGCGACCCTGCCAATGTGGACATCACCGAGGTGGGGGAGCCCCTGCGCCCCCAGGCCCCCTCACCACCTCCCCATCCCTCCTCTATCCCCTCTCCATCCCCTGCTCAATCTTCCCTCCATGCCGCCCTCCGTCCCCACTTTATCTCTCCTCCATCCCCCTCCTCATACTACTCCGTCCACCTCTCCATCTCCCCTCCATTCCCCCGATCTCTGCACCCCCAAACACTTCCTGGTGGCCCTCCCTGACGCTTTCCCCTCCCAGCTCTGCATCCAACATGGCTGGACCCCCGGGGGGGGGCCGCTTTGATGTGCTGCCGCTGCTGCTGCAGAGCCCCGACGAGTCCCCTGAGCTCTTCCCGCTCCCCCCGGAGCTGGTCCTCGAGGTGCCGCTGCAGCACCCCACGTGAGTGGGGCTGTGACCCCCCAGAATCCCTCTGGCTGCGGGACTCTCCCAGTGCCCTGGGCTGAAGTCCCACAGGGTCACCTCGGGGGAGGGGATGGAGGCTGGGGAACCCCGCTGGGAACATGGGGCAGACATGGGTCTGATCCCATCCTTGATGGATACTGGGGTGCTGGGCTCGTCCCTGGCTGGGATACTGGGATGCTGTCCCCTTACCCCGCTGGGATACCGGGTTGTTGACTCCCTCCCGGGCTGGATTCTGGACTATTGGGATGCTGATCCTCTCCCTGACTGAGCTATTGGTGTGCTGACCCCCTCTCCGGGTGGGATACTGGGACACAGGTGGGATTGGGGTTGGGTGCCCACACCGGGGGCCGCGGGGCCGCTGTGGGTCTGTGAGGGTGCGCCCACAGCCCTTCCGTGCCCCCCAGGCTGGAGTGGTTCTCGGAGCTGGGGCTGCGCTGGCATGCGCTGCCAGCCGTGGCCAACCTGCTGCTGGAGATTGGGGGTCTCGAGTTCCCCGCGGCGCCGTTCAATGGTTGGTACATGGGCACCGAGATCGGCTCCCGGAACCTCTGCGACCGCCACCGCTACAACGTGCTGCCTGTGAGCCCCCGGCCCCCCGGGACCCCACAGGGACAGCCCTCGCACCCCACTGCAGTCCCCCCAGGATCCCTCCTGGGAGCCCCCTGCTACTCCCCAAGATTTCCACACTGGACCTCCCCGGAACCCCCCAGGGACCCCCACTGGGACCACTCTGGGACCCCCTTCAGGCTCATCCAGGGACCCTCACCAGAACCCCCCTGGGACTCCCACCGGGACCATGCTTGGGTCACCCCCACGACCTCCCCCAGGAGCCCTCTGGTACCCCGAACAGGACACCACTAGGACCCCATCCGGGACCCCTCGGGGACCGCCTGGCTGACCCCCTGGCCAACCCTGCCTTGCTGACCCCCCACAGGAGGTGGCCCAGCGCATGGGGCTGGACACAGGGACAAGCTCATCCCTCTGGAAGGACCGGGCAGCCGTGGAGGTGAACGTGGCCGTGCTGCACAGCTTCCAGGTGGGACCCCTTCTGGGCCCCCCAGTGCTGGGAGCCCCACACTGCTGGGCCATAGGAACCCCACATCCCTGCACCCCCCATCCCCATAAATGGTCCAAGTACCCATTGCCCCCCTGTCCCCGCAGGTGGCCCAGGTGACCATCGTGGACCACCACGCAGCCACCGAGTCCTTCATGAAGCACCTGGCGGCGGAGGGGCGGGCGCGGGGCGGGTGCCCTGCGGACTGGGCCTGGATCGTGCCCCCCCTCTCGGGCAGTCTCACACCTGTCTTCCACCAGGAGATGGTCAACTACCACCTGAGCCCCACCTTCCGCTACCAGGTGGGACCCCTGCCCCACACATCCAACCCCGTGGCTCCCCAGCCCCTCTGCCCCCCTCCCAGGGCTGGAGGTGCCAGAAGCAGCGGCTGGTGCTGCAGCCCCAGGTCACTGAGACCCTCGGTCAGCTGGCACTGATCCCCCTGGATCCCCGAGGACTTTCTGGGACTCCCCCAGGCACTGCAGATCCCTACGGAACCCCCAACCCTCTGCGTCACCCTCCACCGGCATCTACCCCACAGCTGCCCCCGGGACACCCCACAGCACCCCCTGAGCACCCTCTGGGACACCCCCAGCACCCAGCTGAGGGTCTCCCTCAGCCCCTCTGGGAGTCCTCCAGCCCCCCTCGAGCCCCCATGACCCCCAGTTCACTTTCTGGTACCAGGCGGGTCCAGCCCCACAGACCCCCAACACCTCTTCCCCACAGCCACCCCCCCTCCTGCTCCCCAATCCCACAGACCCCCAACCCCTCTGCCTCACAACTCCCTCCCCACGGCCCCTCTGCCCCACAACCGGCCCCTTCGCGCCCCACAGCCGGACGCCTGGAAGGTTTACGTGTCCAAAGGCACCACTGTCACCCGGAGAAAGACCTTCAAGGAAGTGGCCAAGTAGGTGAACCCCATGATCCTGGGGATCCCCTGGGAGTTCTGGGATCCCCTGGGAATCCCATGCTGATCCCATGGTGGCCCTGGGGATCCCACAGCGCTGTCAAGATCTCGGCCAAGCTCATGGGACACGTGATGGCGCGACGGGTCAAGGCCACCATCCTCTATGCCACGGAGACTGGGAAATCACGGACTTACGCTTGGAATCTGTGCCAGCTCTTCCGACGGGCATTTGATCCCAAGGTTTGGAGGAAAAAGGGGGAGAACTGGGACAGCTCCCCTCACCCACCTCCCCCCACGGGGCCAAAGGCCAAATGCCCTGTGGCAGGGGTTTGGGCGAGGGGAGGCGCCGGGTGCAGCTCTGTGGAGGGATCCTAATCCTGGGATTCCATGAAGGTGCTGTGCATGGATGAGTATGATGTGGTGGCCCTGGAGCATGAGACCCTGGTCTTGGTGGTCACCAGCACATTTGGGAATGGGGACCCTCCAGAATGTGCTGAGGTAGGGATGGGATGAGAGGAGGATGCAATGGGGATGGGGATGGGGATGGGGATGGGGATGGGGATGGGGATGGGATGAGATGAGATGGGATGAGATGGGATGAGATGGGATGAGATGGGATAAGATGGGATAAGATGGGATGGGATAGGGAGGGGGATAAAGATGAAGTTGGGGTTGGAGATGGGATGGGGGTGAGATGGACATGGGAGGAGATGGGATGAGCATGGGGTGGGGATGGGATGTGGGGGTGACATTCTGCCCCCCACAGAGCTTCTCCAAGGCACTGATGGAGATGACATCGCCCTACACTGGCACCTCCCAGGTGGAGCCGCCCATGTGAGCACCCCGGGGGTCCTGGGGGGTCTCCACTGGGGCCGGGGCAGGATCCCCCCTCACCGTCCTCACCCTCCTAACCCCCCAGGAGCTACAAGCTGCGGTTCAACAGCGTCTCCCAGTCCGACCAGCTCGTGTCCTCCTGGAAGAAGAAGCGGCGGCAGCTGAGCAACACAGACAGTGCGGGAACCTTGGGAGCCCTGCGGTACCGAGGCCACGGGGATGGGCATGGGATGGGCATGGCCACAGGGACAGAGCATGGCCATGGGGATGGGGATGGGCATAGAATGGGCACGGGATGGGTACTGGGATGGGGTTCTCAGCCTGGGCATGTTGGGAGTCCTGTGGTACCGAGGCCACACAGATGGGCATGGTCATGGCCGTGGGAACAGGGATGGGGTGGGGTCCTTGGCCCGGGCACGCTGCCCTGCTGGGGCTTGGGGCTCACACCGGCACTGGCAGCTCCAGCCCCGGCTGCCCTGCAGATGTGGGAGGGGCAGGAGCTGCCCCCGAGGTCCCCAACCCTGACCCCCTCATGTAATGGCCTGACCCCTCTGGCTTTGGGGACCCCCCACACTGCGTCCCCCCCCGGTTGGTGGTGTTCAGGTCGGGGTCCTGGGCATACCTCCACATTCCTGGGGACCCTCACCCCCCCTTCTCCCCCCAGGTTTGCGGTGTTCGGGTTGGGGTCCCGGGCGTACCCCCACTTCTGTGCCTTTGCGCGGGCCGTGGACACGCGGCTGGAGGAGCTGGGGGGGGAGCGGGTGCTGCCCCTGGGCGAGGGCGACGAGCTGTGCGCCCAGGAGGAGTCGTTCCGCACCTGGGCACGCCAGGTGTTCCAGGTACGGGGCTGGGGGGGCTCAGGATCCATTCTGCACCTGGGCACGCCTGGTCTGCCAGGTCCGAGGGTTGGGGGGCACCCACAGGCCACCCTGCTCGGCACCCACTGCACCCCCCCCGTACCCCCAGGCTGCCTGCGAGACCTTCTGCGTGGGGGACAGCGCGGGGGGCGCCGAGGAGCTGTTCGCCCCGCCCCAGGGCTGGAAGCGCCAGAGGCACCGGCTGGTGCCACAGCCCCAGGCCACCGAGACTCTGGCCGGTACTGACTCCTCCGGGACCCCTCCCCCCGACCCCTGCGGGACCTCCCTGTGTCACCTCGCACCTGTCACCGGCATCTGCCCCGTGTCCCCCGGGACACCCCATAGCACCCCCCGAGCATCCTGGGGGATCCCCTCGCACCCCACAGCTCTGGGAGGCCACCTCCCAGACACCCCCCCAGGGACTCGTCCAGCCCCCTCATGACCTCCCCAAGACCCTTTGGTTCCCCCCAGCCCTCCTGTCACCCCATGAGTCCCCAGCCCCCGTGCTCCTCCGTGTCCCCCCAAATCCCTGCTCCTTCCCAGCCCCTCCGTGTCCCCTCGTGACCATCCAGTCCCTCCAGTCCCCCTATGACCCCTCAGCCCCCCATGTCCCCCAGCCCTACATGTATCCCTGTGTCCCCATGTGTCCCCAGCCTCCCGTGTCCTCCTACAACCACCCGTGACCACCAGCCTCCCGTGCTCCCCTAATCCTCCGTACCCTCCCCTGCATTCCGTGTCCCCACTTCCCCCATGATCCCCCCGCGCCCCCCAGGACTGTCCCAGCTGCACAAGCGCCAGGTGTTCCCCTGCTCGGTGCTGTCTGTGGAGAACCTGCAGAGTGAGGAGTCCAGGTGAGATTCCCCCGCGCAGGGACCCCCACCTCCCACCCCACCCACCCCCGGGATCTCCCGTTCCCCTCCACTCCCGGGACTCCGGGGTCCCCCCATCCCGCGGACACCCCCCACTGCCGGGACCCGCGGGACCGCTTTCCCCCCCATCCCGTGTCTGCCCCACCTCGTCCCGCGCTGACCCCTCCTGCACCCCGCTGACCCCTCGCCCCTCCCGTCATTCCAGGCCCTCCTCACCGCTGCCCCTCCCGCACCGTGGCACCCTCCACCCCCGCTGTCCCCCTTGCACCCCCAAAGCCCAGACCCCCCGTTCCCCCAGTCCCCCCCGCTGACCCCCCGTGCCCCCCAGCCGGCAGACGCTGCTGGTGCGGGTGGGCTGCGCAGAGCAGGGGGGGCTGCGGCACCTGCCCGGGGACCACCTGGGCGTGTTCCCCGCCAACCGCGAGGAGCTGGTGCGGGGGGTCCTGGAGCGCGTGGAGGACCCGCCGCCCCCCGAGCAGCCCCTGGGGATGGAGAGCCGCGACGGGGACCCCGCCGGTACGGAGCGGGCACGGGGAGGACTGGGGGAGAACCTGCCGGTACGGAGGGCACGGGAGGGATTGTGGGAGGACCCTTCGGTACCGGAAGGGGACAGGAGGGGGTCCCGCCCCTACGGACCGGGAAAAGATGGGGAGGGGCTGAGACTTGGGAAGAGAAAGAGGAAGGGGCTGGGGAAGGGAATGGGAAGGCGCTCGGACTTGGCTGGGTGGGAAGAAGAAGGAAAAGAGGAAGGGCCTTGGGAAGGGCACAGGACAGAAGTGAGCGCCCCGATCCCCCCATCCCCAGGCGGGTCCACCCCCGGGCCGTGCTGGGTGCCGCAGGACCGGCTGCCCCCCTGCACCCTGGCCCAGGCTCTCACCTTCTACCTGGACGTGGCGGCCCCCCCGACCCCCCAGTTCCTGCAGCTCCTGGGCTCGCTGGCCCGGGACCCCGCGGAGCGGGAGCGGCTCCAGCGCCTGGCGCAGGTGAGGGGGAGTGGGGTGGGGGGTCACCACCCGGAGAGGGGCGGGGGGTACTGGGGTACTGGGGTGCTGGGATGTTGACCTCCCCCCGTACTGGGATGCCGGTTACCTCTCAGTCTGGATACCGTGATGCTGATCCCCTCCCTCAGCGGATACTGGGATGCTCCCCCACCCCGGGTGGGTGCTGGTCCCCTTGGTCGGGTGCCAGGCACGGGGAGGCCCGGGGGCCGGGTGTGGGATCCCCGCTGTCCCAGCCTTGTGCCCGCAGGACGCTCGGCTGTACGAGGAGTGGAAGTGGTTCCGGTGCCCGACGCTGCCGGAGGTTCTGGCCGAGTTCCCGTCCGTGGCTCTGCCGGCCGCGCTGCTGCTCTCCCAGCTCCCACTGCTCCAGCCCCGCTACTACTCCATCAGCTCCGCGCCCGGCGCCCACCCGGACGAGATCCACCTCACCGTGGCCGTCGTCACCTACCACAGCGAGAGTGAGCGGGGGCAGGGGCGGGGCCGGGCGCGGTCGGGCACCTCCAGGGCACCTTCAGGGTTTCCAGCATTTCTCCAGTGTCCCCAGAGCATCTTCAGGTCCCCCCATTCTCCAGCCCTGCCCGGGCACAGAGGAGTCGCCAGTCCCTGCGGGAGGCTCTGTGAGGGGCTGCCTTTGGGGGTGCCACCTGCCGCACCCCCACCAGCCCCCTCTGGTCCCCACAGACGGGCAGGGTCCCCTCCACTACGGCGTCTGCTCCACGTGGCTGGCGCGGCTGCAGCCCGGGGACACAGTGCCAGCCTTCATCCGGGGGTAAGGGATCACCTGTCCTCCCGCATGTGTCCCCCCCGCCATCCCTCTCTGTCCTCCTCAGATGCTCCCCTACACGTCCCCTGCCTACCCCTATTCCCCCCAACCTACCCCCCGCCTGCCCTCCCCCCATTTCCCGACAGCTCAAGGGCCCCCAGTGACCCCCGACTGCTGCAGGGCCCCCTCGTTCCGGCTGCCGCCCGCCCCTGACACCCCCTGCATCCTCGTGGGCCCCGGCACCGGCGTCGCGCCCTTCCGCAGCTTCTGGCAGCACCGGCTGCACCTGCTGCGCGCCGGAGGTGGGGACAGGGGACGGGGCTGGGGACATGGGGACACGGGGGGCTGGGGATGGGGGGCAGGGGCGATGGGGGGCCAGGGACAGGGGGATGGGGAAACAGTGACATGGGGAAGGGGGCATGGGGACAGGTGGTTGGGAGGATCTGGGGACGGGGACTGGGAGCTGGGGATGGGAGGGATGCGGGGGTGTGGGGTATATGGGGACATGGGCACAGGGACACAAGAACATGGTGGCACTGGGAGGCAGGACAAGAGATGGGGACAGTGAGCAAGGGGTTGGGGACGTGGGGACATGGGGAAGGGATGGAGACTGGAGACGTAGGGACATGGGGATGGGGAGATGTGGGGACAGGGGGGGCTGCAGGACAGGGGTGAGCGGGGCTGTAGGGACGTGGAGTGTGGGGACACGAGGACATTGTCCCCCTGCAGGTGGCCCCCTGGGCCCCATGGTGCTGGTGTTCGGATGCCGCTCATCTGCCCTGGACCACATTTACCGAGAGGAGATGGAGGAGGCACAGGAGCAGGGGGCCCTCAGCCAGGTGCTCACGGCCTTCTCCCGTGAGCCCGGGACCCCCAAGGTGTGACGGGGACAGGGGTGGGATGGGGATGGGGACTGAGACCGGGATGGGATGGAGACAGACTGGGATGGGCTTGGAACTGGGGAGGGAGGTATGATGGGGACAAGGACAAGGCGAGGATGGAAATGAAGGGGACAGGGATTAGTGGGGGACACTAAGCCAGCGATGGAGGTGAGGGGCTGGGGACACGGACAGGGACAGGGACAGCACACAAAGGATCAGGGCAAGGATGGGAACCTGGGGACAGGTTGGGTGGGTGCAGGATGCCATCGTCCCTGTGTGTCCCCAGACGTATGTGCAGGACGTGCTGCGGGCGCAGCTGGCGGCCGAGGTGCACCAGGTGCTCTGCCAGCACGGGGGCCACATGTACGTGTGCGGGGATGTCACCATGGCCACCGAGGTGCTGCAGACCGTGCAGCACATCCTGGCCCAGGAAGGCAACATGACACTGGGGCAGGCGGGGGACGTCATCAGCGAGCTGAGGGTAAGGGCTCGGACACGGGGACACCACAGGGGACACACCTGTGGACACCACGGGGGACACCGGCCCCGGCCCTGACACCTGTCCCGCAGGACAAGAACCGCTACCACGAGGACATCTTCGGGCTGACGTTCCGCACGCAGGAGGTGGCCCTGCGCATCCGCAGCCAGTCCTTCTCCCTGCAGGAGCGGCGCCCGCCGGGCCCGGCGCCCTGAGTGCGGGGACACGGGGGTCCCTGTGGCTGCGCCCTCGTCCCGCCACCCCCCAGTAAAGGTTTAGTTTTGATACCCCCGGCCCCACACTTCGGCTCCCGCAGTGGCACTGGAGGCTTGGGAGCTGGCACAGGGCAGGATGGGCTTTGTGACACTGCTGGGGGCACCTGGCCACCCTCCAGACATGAGGGGTGGGAAATGGGGGGCAAAAGGACACAGCCACGGTCCTGTGGCTCTGAGGGGTGGGAAACGGTGGGAGGGGGCCACAGCCACGGTCCTGTGGCTCCCACTTGTGTGGCTGCAGTTGAGTGGCACCACGCCGGCACCACCGTTGCCACCTGCCCACAGCCCCCAGCGTCACCCCACGCTGCCCTGCCCCCATCCACGGCATCGCCCCCCCGGGACCCCCAGCCCACCCCCGGGCACAGCCAGCGGGCACAGCCCCTCTGTAAACCTTTATTTCGGCTGGTGCTCGGGGCACCAGCCCTTTGCCCCCCCCAAACACAGCACCTGGGGGGGGCCCCTGGCAGCACCCCTGACCCCGCACTGCAGTGGGGGCACCAGGGACACCCCGAGCAGGGGGCTCCCACGGACAGGGCCCCCCTGGCAGCATAGTGGGCACGGCGAGCCCCCCACTGTGCCCCTGGAGGCTCCCCCGGCACCTCCGGGGGGGTCTCGGCACAACCAGGACCCTGCGGAGAGAACGGGGTGTCAGCAGGGACCCCAGAGCAGGGACTTCAGCGTGGAGATCCTGGAGTGGGGGCCCCAGAGTGGGGACCCTGGCACTTGGGGACCCCAAAACTGGGCACCCCAGAAACTGGGGACCCCGGCACACATGGCAGCCAGACCCCACTGAACCCCAGCCCCGGGGGTCTCCGTGTCCCAAGTCCCTGTATCCTCAGCCCTGGGGGTCACCATGTCCCCCAGCCCCGGGGCGTCCCGTCTCCCACCCCCGGGGGTTTCCATGGCCCAATCCCGGGGGTCCCCGCTCCCCCGTGTCCCCACTCACCGGAGCCGGGTCCGGCTACGTCATTGTCTCCTCTTCCTCCTCCTCTTCCTCCTCGGCCCACCCGCCCAGCGGCATCTCCCGCAGCTGCGAGGCCCGGGCAGCCGAGCCTGGGGGGCACGGGGGGGGTCAGGACCTCCAGAACCCGCCCTGCCCTGGCTCCAGGCTCGGCCCCGCGGTGGTGGGGGGGTGTCAGCAGTGTCCCCCCAGCCCCCGGGACACACCACGCGGCCGGTGCTCACCTGTGGTCACGAAAGGGTGTTTGGGTGCCCCCGCGGGCTGGGGGCCGGGGCCCTGCAGCTGCTGCTGCTGGTGGAGCTGTGGGGGAGAGGGGTCAAGGAATAGCAGAGACCCCGCATTAGTGCTCAGAACACCCCCCAGAGGCAGTCAGAGCCCCCCTATTGCTGCTAGAGCCCCCCAGCACAGCAGAGCTCCCCCATACTGGCACTCGGAGCCCCCCATGGGGCAGCGGGGCAGGGGTCCCTCAGCCCAGGACACTCCCCAGCTCCCAAAGGGGTGGCAGAAGGGCGAACATGGGTGACACCAGCTGCGGTGCCTCATCCCCAAGTCGCCATCTGGCCGTGGCCGAGAACGGTGGGTGGGTGTCACCCAGGGGGGCAGGGAGCGTAGGGCAGCCTGGAATGGGGCTGGGGACAAGGGACGGGGGACAAGGGACCAGGGCCAGGCAGGACTTCCAGGGGGCGAGGCAGAGCACCCAGACAGTGACACTCTGGTGGACATGGGGACACCAGGGGACCCCAAGGGACCTGTGTCCTGGGGGTGCTGTGGGCAGGGGGAGCACGGGAACCGCAGGTGACACACCTGGTGCAGGTAGATGGCGTGAAGGCTCATCTCGGCCGAGGCCACCTCGGCCAGCAGCGCCGAGCGGCTCAGGCTGCGCAGCCGCGACTCACTCAGCGCCGGCCTTGGGGCACGGGAGGGGTGGCACGAGGTTACACCCCCACCACAACAACCCCTCCTCGCTGTGACAGCCCTGAGCCGTCGTGACACCCCTTGCCTGCCACCACATCCCTCCCCGCCACCCCTTTCCTCTGTGACACCCCCTCGCCACCCTGACAGCCCCCCATCAGTGACACCCCTCACTGCCCTGACACCCCTCCCAGCCATCCCCCCTCCCACGCCCCCCATCCCCCGGTGCCCATGTCCCCACCACGTCTCTCCTCCTCACGACCCCTGTCCCTGGTCCCCACCTGTCCTCGGGGCACTGGTGCTCTCCAGGGCTCTCAGGGGCTCCGCAGGGCGGGGTCCCCAGGGGGTTCCGCAGGGACGCCAGCAGGCTGGCGGTGGCGCTGGCCGTGCTGCAGGGCTGCCCAAAGCGCGGGTCCCGGGCCACCAGCCCGCTGGCCGCCAAGACGCTGGCTACCAGCCCCTCGGGCTGTGGGGACATTCGTCAGGGGGACACCCAATGTACACCGTAGCCCCCCCGAACCGCCCCCACTCACCGCCAGGGCCGAGTCCTCAGACAGGAGGGACGCGGCCAGCGGCCCCTCGGCCAGCAGGTGCCGCGGGGGGGGCGCGGTGGCCGCGTCGCGGGTCACCTGCGCCTGCAGGTGGCCGAGGAAGCGGCGAGCGGGCGGCGGCGGCCGCCAGCGGGGATTGCTCAGGGCGAAGCGCATCAGCGACAGCTCCGTCTTCCCGTGCTCCGCTTGGCGCTCCGGGGGGGCCTCCGTGTGTCCCTCCGACAGCCACTGAGGGGACAGGGACATGGGACACCCCAACAGGGGACACGCAGCCCCAGCCCGCCACCCCCGGGCCCCCCAGTCCCCACCTGGGGGTTGCCGTGGTGCCGCACGTCCAGCTGTGCGAAGGAGCAGATGTCGCCCACCCCCGCCACCTCCACCGTGAAGTTGCGGAAGAAGTCCACGATCTCGAGGGCGCGGGGGGGAAACGCGAAGATGAGGATCAAGGGTGTCACGAGGGGGCTCAGCAGCTCCTCCAGGATGAAAACCTGCAGAGGCGGGCAGTGGGATCTGGGGGTGTCCCGGGGCAAAGGTCCCAAATTGGGAAGTCCTGGGGTGGGATGTCCAAGGTGGGGGTGCCAGGGCAGCGGAGTCCTTGGGCAGGGCTGCCCTGGGGTGAAGGGGTCCCAGGGTGGGGGACTCCAAAGCAGGAGGCTCCTGGAATGGGGGTGTCCCAAGAGTGGGGAGTCTTGGGGCAGGAGGGTCCCAGTGTGGAGGAGCCCAGAGTAGGCGATCCTGGGACAGGAAGCTCCCAGTTTGTGGGGTCCTGGGGGTGGGGGGGTCCCAGGGCAGGGGATTGGGGCAGGCAGTCCCAGGGCAAGGGGTTCTAGGAGCAGGGGATCCAAGGGTTGAGGGGTCCAGGCTGGGGATCCTGAGGAGGGGGGCTCCAGGGTTGGGAAGTCCCAGGATGGGGAGCTCCCAGTCTGTGGGGTCCTGGGGGTGGGGAGGATGGTCCCAGGGCAGGGAGGTCCTGGTGAGGAGGGTCTCTGGGAGTGGAGGGGCTGCACCCACCGCCTTGTACTGGAAGAGCTGCGCCATCTCCGCTCGAGTCTCGGCGCGGCCGGCACGGCCCTGCCAGTGCTCGGGCAGGTAATGGACGTGTGCGAGGACCCGCTGCAGCAGCTGCTCGGGGCACCACACCGAGTGCTCGTCTGGGATGAAGGACCTGCAGGGGCACAGGCAGGGTCCCACCTTAGCCCCCCGCTGCCCACCCAGCCCAGCACGGTACAGAGTCTGGCCCATCCGTGACCACCAATCCAGCACCCACCTGGCCACCGTGACCACGAGCCCCAGCAGCGTGATGGCCGTCAGGATGTGCTGCACCGTCAGCACGTCCTCGTCGTACACGGTGAGCACGATGAGCACGGCCAGCACGGAGCCGGCGAAGAAGCCCACGTGGCGAGCCAGCACGGCCAGCAGCGGGCTGCTGAACGAGTCCATGTACTTGGTGGCCGGCGCATGGCCGCGGCCGAGCCGCGCCTGCAGCTCGTGGCCCAGCTCGTTGAAGTGGCGCAGGTAGTGGCGGGCGTAGAGCGACCAGCGGCGCGCACCCAGGCTGCCCGGCGCCCGCTTCAGCCCCTCGGCATAGCTGAAGAAGGCGAGCAGCAGGCGCCAGCCCAGCACGCAGGGGCACAGCGCCAGGTTGGCCACCCCCAGCAGCACCGCTGCCCGCGCCAGGCCCCGCGCCAGCGCCCGCCGCGAGCCCGCCCGCTTCACCTGCGGCCGCAGGCTCCAGGTGTTCTGGAAGAGCGCGGCTGGGCCGCGGAACAGCAGCAGCTCCAGGTTGAACTGCAGGCCGCGCGTGAGGAAGACCACGGGGCCGAGCAGCGGGAGGCGGAAGCGCACGGGCAGCAGGGACTTGTTGACCATGGCCACGGTGTAGTTGCGGAAGCGCAGGATGCGGTGGTGGATGTCGAGCTCCGTCAGCTCCCGGCGTGGTACGCACAGGGGCTGGCGCCGCTGCAACGCCAGCAGCCGCGCCTGCACCGACTGCCAGCTGTGGTTACACAGCTCCTCCTGTGACGGCGGCACGGCGATTGGCACTGGGCACCCCGTGGCACAGCTCAGCACCGCACGGCGCTGGTGTGACTCGGCATGGCTCAGCACCGCACGGCCCCGTACGGCACAGCCCGGACCCCAGCCCCCATCGGCCCTCCCCAGCCCCTCACCGCGGGGATGCCGAGTGCCCGGATGTAGAAGCTCCGGATCTCCCAGTAGCCCACGAGGCGCCGGAGTGCTGTGACCAGGCGGCACAGCCAGACTGCGCCCGCCAGCACCAGCAGGAACAGCAGCCACCCGCTGCCACGGAGCCTGTGGGGACATGGGTGTCACCAGTGCCACCAACCACCCTGTGGCCTCCTTCCAACCACAGAGCCTGCCAAGAAGACACAGGTGTCACCAGCGCCACTGGGACCCCCCCGGCCACACCAGTGCCAGCAGAACCAGAAGCCACCTGCTGACATGAAGGCTGTGGAGACACAAGTGTCAGCAGTGCCAACAAACCCTTCACAGACAGCAGCCACCCACTGCCCTGGAGCCTGCAGAAACAGGTGTCACCAGTGCCACCAGTCCCCTCGTGTGCATCTGCTGTCTCAGAGTCTGCTGGGGACACACATCACCCACAGCACCAGGACCCCAGGCAGCCACACCAGTGGCACCCTGACCCCCACAAAGCCATGCTAGTGGCACTGGGACCTCTGCACGGCCATGCAGGCACCAGCAGGAGCAGTAGCCACGCACCGCCACTGACCCTTTGGGGACATCCACACCACTGGGACCCCGCGTGTCACCCACAGCACCAGCACCCCTGCACAGCTCACCCAATGTCCCCCAATGTCCCCCAGTGTGCCCCAGTGTCCCCCTGCCCACCTGCGGGCGCACTGCGGGGCGGGCAGCACAGCGTCCGGCAGGGTCACCTTGGTGTGCTCGGGGACGTGGCTGTGGTTGAGGGGGCGGGTGGCGAACAGGACATCGTAGTCGACACAGCACAGCAGGAATGTGCTGAAGGTGACGACAAACAGGAACTGCCTGGGGGCACAGGGGGGTCAGTGGGACCCCTGTGGCACAGCTGTGTGGCACTGCATGGTGACAACGTGGCATCACTTACACCAGCTCAAGGACGTCCGAGAGCACAACGCAGGCAAAGCCATTCCTCTGGTGGAAGTGGTAGATGTGTGGGGGGGTTAAGGAGACTTTGAGGGGGTGATGGACCCCCCATGTCCACCTCCATCCCCAGAGTCACCCCATGTTCCCCCATGTCCCCCACAGTGCCGCCAGGGGCTGTGCCAGGATATCTTGGTGAAGAAACTGTCCAGGTCCTTGATGTGGTGCCACGAGTCTGGGGGAAAACGCAGGGGGGTCAGGTGGGAATGTGGTGCCGCCCCATCACCCTGGACCCCCGCGCCCCTCCAAGGACCCAGAAACACCCACTGGGACCCCCAAACAGCCCATGGGAACCCTGGATCCCCCACCAGATGGGACCCCAGTACCTGTCGGCCCTTCAGTGACGTGCAGCAGCAGCTGCTCCTCCTCCTCCTCGCCGGGGGGCGAGTCCTCCTCGCAGTCCTCCAGCCGCCGGTATTCCGGGTACTCCCGGTCCTCCTCTCCCTGCTCCGCCATCACCTGCCGGGAAACGTGAGCACCTGCCGCCGCGGGGCAGGTGTGGGGCGGAGGGCTCGGGGGGCAGGTATGGGGCACCGGAAATGCCACGGGGGTGCCGCAGCGCCGCCCGCGTGCCCCGAATTCGGGTGGCCTGAGCTGGCCCCGGCCGCGGGCAGGTGACACCACAGGTGCCACCGGCCCGTCCTGTCCCACCGGCCAGGCCAGCGCCAGAGCTTGCCGTGACCCTGCGGGGCTTCCCGGGAAGGACCCCCTGCATGGCCCGAGTGACCCCAATACTTCCCCCAGCTGTCCCCCTCTCCATGCTGTGCTGGCCCCCCCCCAGTCCGAGTGGGGGAACACCCCTCCCCAGAGACCCCTGTGTCCACAGCCCCCCCACACCCTTCCTTCCCGTAGAGCCCCCCTCCCCACGGACTCCTGTACCCACAGACACCCCACAGACCCCACTCACAACGGACACAGCACCCCGGAGCCGGGAGCAGCAACCCAGAGTGGGACCAGCTCGGGAACAGTCCTGAGCCTCGGCGGCCGCTCGGTGCCTTGCGGACCCCCGGCCCGAGAAGGGCCGGACCCCCCACCCCCTGCGCTAGGGCAGGACCCCGGACCTCGGGGCAGGGGGACAACCCCCCACAGGGGAGGACGGGACCCAAAACTCTTGGAAAGGACCCCAAACCCTTGTATGGAACCATCACCCCCTGGGGAAGGATGGGACCCCCACCCCTGGAGCAGGATGGGACCCCCCTGTCCACCTCCCCACGGCTCCCTTACCGCAGCCCCGCGGCAGCGCCGCGCGTCACCTGCGTCCCCCGCGGTGGCCACAGCCGGTGTCCGGCCAGGCCAGTGGCCGCAGGTGACCCGTCCGGCCCCACCTGTCCGGGGCTGACTCACGGCGCGGGCCGCGGGCGCGGGGCTGATGCGGCAAGAGGGATCCGACCCCCACTTGTGCAACACCCCCTCGGGGACAGCGGCGGCTTCCCCCGGGATCGGGTGTCCCGGTGGGTGACACCAGCACGGCCCGTCCCGTCCCCAACCAGCTCCGCACCCGGCAGCCAAAAATATCCTCGGGGCCCGAAAATAGCCCGAGAGTGTAAACAGCGGGGGGGCCGGGGGGATCCCCGGGCGGGGGCCGGGCAGCCGGGACAGCCCCGAGGGCCAGGGGCAGAGCTCAGGGCATGTGCCAGCCAGGGCACACAGTGGCCCCCGGCAACGGCCCCGGTGACCCTCCCAGGACACACGTGTGCTTCCGCAGAGTCACCTGTGTCAAACGGGGACCCCCGCGACTCCGCACGGGGAGGCGGAGACCTGCCGGTGGGGCCACGGCAGGGTGACATCCCCGTGGTGACACGAACCCCAGTGGTGACACATGGCTGCGCCGTAAGAACACGGACGGGGCTCGTCAGTGACCCCCGGGAGTGACCCGGGATCACCCATGCGGACAGGGGCACCCCCGGGGCTGCAGGGGACACACCTGCCCCGATGCCCCCGTGCTGCCCGCTTGGGGGGTCCCGGGGCAGCTGAAGGACCCCGGGAAGGAGAGGGGTGACCCCGCACCGGGGACAGCGAGGCTCCGCCACCCCCGATACCCGCTTCCCCGTCCGTGCTCACCTGGCCGCTCGGTGCTGGCTCGGTGCCCCCGTCCCCGCCGGTGCGGGACGCTCAAGGAGCCCCGCGCTCGCCCCGGGTCCCGCCGCCGGCCATGGCCGCACCGACAGCAGCCCCGGGGCTCGGGGGGTGCCGGTGTGCGGTCTGAGCTCCGGCACAGGTCCGGGGGTCCCGAGGTGGTCCCGGGGAGGAGCGGGGATGCCGGGACCGGGGGTTGCAGGAGTCAGGGCTCGGAACCCGGGGAAGGGCCCGAGGCGCCGGAGAGGGGCCGGTGCGGGTCGGGGCCGGCGCAGGGCCCGGGCCGCGGTGTTGGGGCTCCGCCCGCCCGGGACCGCCCCTCCCCGCCCCTCCCCGCCCCCGGCCCTCCCCGGTCCCTCCCCGGTGCCGCCCCCGGTGCCGCCCCCGCCCGGTGCCGCCATGCCGCTGCCGGTGCTCTTGCTGCGGGCTGCGGGCGCTTGGACCCGGCTCCGGCCGCCCTCCGCTTTGGGGCGCAGGTACCGGGGAGATGCAGGGCATTCCTGGAGGATCCCGGACTCTCGGGTCCCTTGGAGCGCGGGAACCCCAACTCTTGCTGGGAGGAGCCCAGACTCGGGGGTCCCAGGGGTCCCGGGGGTGCGAGTCAGGTTGCGGGGGAGTCGGAGGTCCCGGGAACTCGCGGGGGCTCCCAGACATCTGGATCCCTGCGGGGGGACCACGAGGAGGCCGGGGCTCCCGGGAGGTTTAGGGGTACGTGGGTGTCCCGGAGCAGCGGGGCGGGGGTCAGAGCGGGGAGAACACGTGGGCAGGTCGTGGGGAGACCCGGGGTGCCTTGAGAGGACGACCCCAACTCTTGGTGTGGTGCGGTGTGGGGAACGCGGACTCTGCAGTCCTGGGGTGTCCCGGGAGGTTCCCAGAGTCACGGGTCCCCTGGGTGGTGGGGGCACCCCAACTCTTGGTGGGGGGAGCCAGGACTCTGGGGTTCCAGGCAGTCCTGGGGGGATCCTGGACTCCTGGGTCCCTTGGAGGGAGGAACACAACTCTTGGTGGTGGGAGATGAGATTCTGAGGTCCCCGGGGCGATCCGTGGGGGCTTCGGGGGGCTCGGGGCTGCCGGGAAGCAGCAGGAGCATGGTGGGGGTCTCCCTGCACCGGACTGTGGGGGAGTGCTGCCCCTGCTGGGGGTCCCCGGGTTCCCTGGGGCTCCCCTCGTTGGGGCACCCTTCACTCACCCCTCTCCCCAGTTTCAGGTATGGGGGGCACCTGGGGCTGGCCAGGGCCCCCCGGCTGCCACCCGCACCTCCGGCCCCCCGCCTGCTCCTGGCCGGCTCAGCCACAGGCTGCGTGGTGCTGGGGCTGCTGCGCACAGCTGCGCGCTGCCAGGAGGCCACTGTCCCCGCGGTGCCCCCTGCTGTCCCTGGTGGTCCCGAGCCTCCAGAGTCCCCCACGGAGCCCCCCTTTGATTGGCCGCTGTTCTGGACCTTCCTGCGCCCGCAGCTCCTGGCACTCTCAGCTGCCGTCCTGGTGAGCAGGGACGAGTGGGTGGCCATGGTCCCCCTTATCCCCACTGTCCCTGTGTCACACCTGTGCTGTGGAATGACACACTGTCCCGGTGCCACAGCACGATGGCCGCTGTCCCATTGCCATGGTATGACACCCGCCATCCCAGTGCCTGTCACTGGCTGCCACTGTCCTAGTGCCACAGTGTGATGGCCACAGTCTCTGTGCAGGGGCGTGGCCCCTTGTCCTCATGTCATGGTGTGGCAGCCACTGTCCTGCGTGACACCTACCATCCTGATTCTGCTGTCCCAATGCCATGGCATGACACCCACTGTCCCGGTGCTGTGCCAGGCCAGCTGGTGTCCCGGTGCAATGGCATGACACCCTCCTGATGTCCTGCTGTCCCGGTGCCGTGACACCGCTGTCCCTGTCTGTCCCCGCAGCTGGCGCTGGGCGCGGCCCTGCTCAACGTGCGCATCCCGGTGCTGCTGGGGCAGCTGGTGAACGTGGTGGCCCGATGCGCCCGCGGCCACGTCCCCACGTACCTGCGCGAGGTGCGGCGCCCGGCCCTGCGCCTCCTTGCCGTCTACTGCCTGCAGGTGAGTGCCAACCCCCCGAAAGGGTGGGTGGGGGATCCTTCCTGGCCCTGCTGACGCCGCCGTCCCACAGGGCCTGCTGACCTTCGGGTACATCGCGCTGCTGGCTCGCGTCGGCGAGCAGGTGGCCGGCAACATGCGCAAGGCGCTCTTCAGTGCCCTGCTCAGGTAGCCCCGGCAGGGACGGGGGATGGGAGAGGTGGGGGCGCAGGGACCCCCACCCACCACTCCCCTGGCAGGCAGGAGGTGGCCTTCTTTGACGCCACGCGCACGGGGCAGCTGGTGACACGGCTGACGGCCGACATCCAGGAGTTCAAGTCTTCCTTCAAGCTGGCCATCTCCCAGGTGAGCCCGGCCATCTCCTGGGCAAGCCCGGTAGTCCCCCATCCCCTCAGCTCCCCACCCACTGTGCCCCCCTCCCCAGGGCCTGCGCAGCAGCACCCAGACCGCTGGCTGCTTCGTGTCGCTGTACCTGCTCTCACCCAAGCTCACGGCGCTCCTGCTCGTGGCGCTGCCAGTGCTGGTGGGCTCCGGGGCCGTCATCGGCGCCTTCCTCCGCAGCCTCTCCCGCCAGGCACAGGAACAGGTAACCCTCACCTGAGCCCCCCAGTTCTACCACCCCCGAGGCCACAGCGTGGGGTGTCCCCACTGTCCTCCCTA
Organism: Corvus kubaryi; assembly: GCF_017639235.1. Taxonomy (NCBI): domain Eukaryota; kingdom Metazoa; phylum Chordata; class Aves; order Passeriformes; family Corvidae; genus Corvus; species Corvus kubaryi. The sequence goes on from NW_024581585.1 coordinate 24,979, forward strand.
TCCCTGCAGGTGGCCAAGGCCACCGTGGTGGCTGACGAGGCCCTGGGCAACGTGCGGACTGTGCGCGCCTTCGCCATGGAGGAGCAGCAAGCAGGGTAAGGGTGGGGGGGACTTGGGGGTGGCGAGGGTGTGGAAGTGGGAACCCCAACCCATCCCTGCCCCAGGCTGTTCTCTGTCGAGGTGGACCGTGCTGGACATCTGAGCGAGCGGCTGGGACTCGGCATCGCCGCCTTCCAGGGGCTCTCCAACCTGGCGCTTAATGGTGAGCAGGGGCCATGGAGTGGAACCTCGATGGCTGTAGGGTGGGACTCCCTTGGGCAGGACCTCCTCTAAATGCTCCTTCTGCATGTCCCCTTCAAATCCCAGCTTTGTCCCCACCCCACAGGCATCGTCCTGGGAACCATCTTTGTTGGTGGCTCCCTGATGGCTGGAGACGAGCTCTCGCCTGGTGACCTCATGTCCTTCCTGGTGGCCTCGCAGACAGTGCAAAGGTCAGGGCAGGGCCCAGTGGTACCCCCAGTACCCCTGGCACCGCCTGTACCCCACACAGCCCTGAGCTCAACCTCTGCCCTTGTACCTCCCAGGTCCTTGGCCAATATCTCCATCCTGATGGGCCAGGTAGGTGAGGTGGGGGGTCCTGGCACCCCCTGAGGCTGCAGGTTCAGGTTTAGGGCTCCGGGGGTGCTTTCACCACCCTCCCTGTGGGACGTGTGGGGTCTGAGCGCCAGTGAGGTGGGGTCTGGGGACCTGGGGGTCCATGAGGTGCTCCTGCTGTTCCCCCACAGGTGGTGCGGGGTCTGAGCGCCGGTGCCCGTGTCTTCGAGCTCCTGAGGCTGGAGCCACCTGTGCCGCTGCAGGGCGGGGTCTCCATCCCTGCCCACTCCCTGCTCGGACACATCTGCTTCCATCATGTCTCCTTCAGGTGAGTCCCACCGGGCCCCTGCCCAGCCCCACACGGCTTCCTGAGCCACCCCATGGACTGGGGGGGTTGGCACCATGTGCCTGCAGCCCTGCAGCCCCTGCTCCTCTCCCTGCAGTTATCCCACCCGGCCTGGCTACCCTGTCCTTCAGGACTTCAGCCTCACCCTGCCCCCCTGCCAGACAGTGGCCATTGTGGGGCCCTCTGGAGGAGGTACCAGTACCCCCCACCCTCCCCCTGGCTGCATCCTCCTGCGCCCCAGTCCTGTGCTCAGTGCGCCCAGTGGATGCCAGGGACTGGGAACCGCCCGGTGCTGCTGGAGCCAGGGGTCCAGAGCAGGGGGACCTCAGGAGTCCCCTCTGCAGGGAAGTCGACGGTGGCGGCGCTGCTGGAGCGGTTCTACGAGCCCACGGCAGGAACCATCACCCTGGATGGGCACGACATCGCCAGCCTGGACCCCTCCTGGCTGCGGGGGCAGGTCATCGGCTTCATCAGCCAGGTGGGGACAGGAGTGGTGCTGGCTGGGACTTCCTGGCTGTCCCTGGGGAAGGGGAGGGAGGTGGTCCTGGCTGGGGCTCAGCGCTGAGGCTGGGGTTTTGCTGCAGGAGCCAGTGCTGTTTGGCACAACCATCATGGAGAACATCCGCTTCGGGAAGCCGGGAGCCTCTGATGCAGAGGTGTACGAGGCCGCCCGGCTCGCCAACGCTGACGGCTTCATCCGCAGCTTCCCTGAGGGCTACGACACCATCGTGGGTATGGCTGGGGCGGAAGGGGGTCAGGCAAGTGTGGGACCCCAGCTGAGGTGATCCTGGTCCTGCAGGGACACCGGCTGCTGGTCACTGCGGGTGTTCAGCTGTGCCGGAGGGAGCTGGGGCCGCACTGGGCTCTGAGCAGGAGGGACAGGGTTCGGATGTGGGAGTCCCTGGCTCTGGGCTGGGGGATCTCCCCACGCTGATGTGGCCCTGACATTCTGGGGGGTTCCCGGCTGTGGGTTGGGTGGTCCCCTGGGATGGTGCAGCACCACCATCCCCACTGTGTCCCCCCACGCCGCGGTGTCCCCACGGTGTCCCGCAGGTGAGCGTGGCACGGCGCTGTCTGGGGGGCAGAAGCAGCGCATCGCCATTGCCCGCGCGCTGCTCAAGGACCCGGCTGTGCTCATCCTGGACGAGGCCACGAGCGCGCTGGATGCGCAGGCGGAGCAGGCGGTGCAGGAGGCCCTGGACCGTGCGGCCACTGGCCGCACCGTGCTGCTCATCGCCCACCGCCTCAGCACCATCCGCGGCGCGCAGCTCATCGCCGTGCTGGCCCACGGCCGCGTGGCTGAGGTGAGGCGCGGGGCAGGGTGGGGACGGGGCGCGTGGGCACCGGGAGGTGCCACCGTCCGGCTGTCCCCGCTGTCTCCACAGGCAGGGACTCACGAGGAGCTGGTGCGACGGGGAGGTGTCTATGCTGAGCTCATCCGACAGCAGACCAAGGAGGGGTCCTGAGGGGTCCCCCCTCTGCTCCCCAATAAACCAGGGGTGGAAAGCGGACGGGGGCTCCGCCTTGTGGTGGGACGTTGCGACGGGTCCTCCGGGCCGCTGGAGGGCGCCCTTGGCACCGGGGAGGGGGCGGGACGGGGCGGGGTTTGGGGTGAGTGACGTCTGGTTTGTGGGCGTGTCTGGCGAGGCTGGCCCCGCCCCCTCCCCGGCCGCGCTGCCCGCGGGGGGGGTGGGGGGGGGTCTCCCGTGTCACCCGTGCTTGGTGTGAGCCCCCCCCCCCCGAGATGCGGGACCCCTGTGGCCCTCCTGGGGTGAGGGTTCCCTGTCTGACCGTCGGAGTAGGGTGTCGCATGTGTCCCCGGGGAGCGTGGGACCCCTGTGTCACTCCCGAGTGAGGAAACGCTGCAACACCCCCCGGGGAAGGGGGGGTGAGCCCCTACGTGACCTCGGGATGGGGGACCCCTGCATTCCCCCCCGGGATGGAGGAGCCCTTGCGTGACTTCTGTCATGGGGGGCCCCGATATTAACCCCCGGGGCAGGGGGGCCCATGTGTCACCTCCGGAGTGGAGGAACTCCTGGGTGACCTCTGGGATGGGAAGACCCCCGTGTGATCCCCCCCCCCTGGAGCGAGAGGGGTCGCCTATAGGGGTGGGGGCCCCTATATCACCCCTGGAGTGGAGGGACCCTGTGTCAACTTTCTGGGGAAGGGGACCCTCTGCATGACCCCGGGATGGGGGCCCCTGGAATGGGGGTTACCCCTTCGTGACTCCACGGGATGGACTGTCCCCTGTGCCGCCTCTCAAGGTAGGGGACCCTTGTGTCAACCCCCCAGGCTGGGGGAACCCCTATGTGACCCCCTGGGGTAGGATTAGCCCTGCATGACTCTGCCGGGGTGGGGGGGGGTCGCCTGGATCAGCCTTAGGATGGGAGACGCCTGTGTCACCCCCGGAGTGAGAGGACCCCGTGGCATCTTTCTGGGGTGAAGGCTCCACTGCATCACGCCCCGGGGCGGAGGAACCCCTGCGTGACCCTGGGACGGGGGGACCTCTGTGTGACCCCCGAGGTGGGTTCCCCTGAGCTGCCCGATGAAGGGGCGCTGCCTGCTGGTCCCCCCTTCCCGGGGGTCTCGGCCCCCCGTACCCCAGCGCTGCGGCCGCCGGCGGGGGCGGCGGGTGGAGCCGAGCAGGAGGGGCGGGGGCGGCGGCGGCGGGGGGCGGCGGGGACCGGCGGCGACTGCGCCGCGGCGGGAGCGGAGCCGGGAGCGGGACCGGGGCTGGGGTTGGAACGGGAGCTGGAACCGGGATCGGGGCTGGGGCTAGATCCGGGACCGGGATCAGGACGGGGACCGAGGCTGGCATCGGGACTGGATCCAGGACCAGGGCTGGAACCGGCACCGGAACCGAGACCGCGACTGGGACTGAGGCTGGGGCTGGAACCGGGACGGGAGCTGCGCTGCGCTGCCCGCGGCTCCGCGGCACCGGTCGGGCAGCATCGGCACCGGCTGCGTGAAGGACCTTGGGGAGCGAAGCGGCCGGTCCTGCCCTGCCTCTCCTGCCTTTCCTCTCCCCTGCCCACCCTCCTCCCCCCCTTCCCTCGCCGCCAGCTGCGCCCTGAGCCCGGCGCGGCGATGGGCTGAGGGTGCAGGGCAGCGCGGGGCCCCGGCGGCAACAGGATGAGGAGGGGCTCGGAGGGCAGCGGGGAGGGCGAGGGGCTCTCCAGCCTGCGGGCTTTCGCCCACAGCTCCTCACTGCACGGCATCAGCCACGTCTTCGCCTACGGGGCTGTGTCCCTGCGCCGCGTGCTCTGGGGCGGCTTCTTCCTGGGCTCGCTGGGGCTGCTGCTGCTCGTGTGCGCCGAGCGCGTCGCCTACTTCCTCACCTACCCCCACGTCACCAAGCTGGACGAGGTGGCTGCCCGCAACCTCACCTTCCCGGCCATCACCATCTGCAACCTCAACGAGTTCCGCTTCTCCAAAATCACCCGCAACGACATGTACCACGTGGGCGAGCTGCTGGCGCTGCTCAACGAGCGCTACGAGATCAGCAACCCGCAGCTGGCTGAGCCCCACGTCCTGGCCGCGCTGCGCGACAAGGCCAACTTCAAGAACTTCAAGGCGAAGCCCTTCAGCATGGCCGAGTTCTACAACCGCACGGGCCACGACCTGGCTGAAATGCTGCTGCAGTGCTCCTTCCGTGGCACCGGCTGCACTGCCCGCAACTTCACCGTGGTGAGTGCCAAGAGGGTGGGGAGGGGACTGACCGTATGCCCCGGGGCTGCGGAGGGACACGGGAGCCTGCTGGGGTTGGGCATCCATGGGTGAGGTCCTTCTCCCAGCTTGTTGCCCCTGGGCACCGCAAGGATGGGGAGGGGACCCGCTGTGTGCCCCCGGGGCTGTGGAGGGACCTGGGAGTCCTGCTGGGGTCAGACGCCGGCAGGTGAGTCCCCTCTCTCATCCCACCGCCCACAGCACCATCAGCCCCTGCCCTCCCCTCCGGGTACAGCAGCTGCCAGACAGGGGTTCCCCCACCCTGGGTGCTGCAGGGGTGCCAGGCAGCTGTGAACGGTGCCCAGGATGGAGCAGGGCTGTGCCGGGGACTCTGTGCTGGCTGGGAGTCTCTGCCGGCATGCAGGCCCTGGGCAGGGGTGGTGGTGGGCACAGGATGCTCGGGGTACAGGGTGCTCACAAGGACAGGATGCTCACAGGTGTGGGTGCTCACCTCTAGGGGTGTCACTTGTACAGGGTGCTCACAGGTGCAGCCCTCACCACCTGCGCCCGCCTCGGGTGCCACCGGGCACTGCCAGCAGCAGCCACTGTCCTGGCTGTTGGCACAGAGGCTCTTCCATGCCTGACATGGGTGGGGATCCCCATGCCGCCCTGCTGTGACCCCCAGCACCCCCTACTGCTGCCCCCAGCACCCCTCGCTGTGGCCCCCAGATCAGGGCAGGGACAGTGGCACAGGCAGGGATCATGATACTTGTGTGACAGACAGGTACACTGGGATGGGCAGGGACAGTATCATAGGCAGGGTGGACAGGGGCAGTGGCGTGGGCAGGACAGGCAGTGATGGTGGCATGGGCAGCACGGACACATCCCTCCTGCCACAGCAGCACCAGGCAGCAGTGTGGGCGCTGAGCAGCTCACGTCTGCTGTGCCAGCTCTGCCCAGTCCACATCACTGTCCCCAGCAATTACCGTCACCCTAAAGCTCTTAGAGCACTAATTAAGTCACCACGGAGCTTAGGGATGAGCCACCCTGTGACAGCTCCGTGCCCCCTCTGTGCCCCCCATGCTCCCTCCATTCCCCCCGTGCCCCAGTGCCTGTGGCCAGAGCTGCTCTGCCCTCTGTTCCTGCAGCAGGGCCAGCCACTGGTGATGGCCCCTGGGTTTGAGGGCCGGGACATGTGGCAGGAGGGCTGAGGGTCCCCAGGGCAGGACTTGGGGTGGGTGGCACGTGCCTGGTTGAGCAGCAGGGTCCTGGCTCTGCCTCCCAAAATCCCCAGGCTCGGCCAGTCTCAGCCCCGGATTGGGATCCTCTGCTCTGGGCCATGGTGCTGAGCTTGGGCACTGTGTCCCTGCACCTCCTCCCAGCCCGGGCCCTAGTGTCCCTGAGGTTCCTGGACATGTGGTGGGGGCCCAAGGGCCATTGGGGTGAAACATGTCTCCTCTCACCTACCCCAGCGCCAGTTGAATGGGGCAGGATGGGGGTGTGGGGACAGGGGATCTTCGGGGTGAGGGCTGGGGGTCCCCACGGTGCAGGGCTTGGGGTCCCCAGGGTGAAGGACAGGGGGTCCCCAGGGTGCAGGGTTGTGGGTCCCTGTGTGACCCTGAGTGCGGAGTCAAGGAGGACTGGCAGTGCTGGGGCCACGTCCCCATCACTGTCCCCACCCATGCCCCCCCCAGCATCCCCATGCCGGGCAGCCGTTGCCATGACACCCGCCCCCCCCTTTCCTCCTTGGGCACCGCATTGCCATGGCAACGGGTCCCCACTTTGGGAGCAGCTGGTTGCCACAGCAACGCCCCCTCCGCTCCCCCCGTGGGACATAACCCCCGGGTGGGGGCACCCATAGCAGAGGGGGCCATGACGCCATGGGACTACACGGCAGGAGGTGAGGGGCCGTGAGACCAGTCTGGGGGCTCAGGGTCACCCCAGGGTCCCTGGCTGTGGGTACCGATCCCTGGGAACTCAAGGTCACCCCGGGGTTCCTGGCTGGGGGTGCGGGTCCCCGCAGTCCCTGGGGTGGCTGGCCCAGGACAGGCTCTCAGGTCCTGGGGGGGACATGGTGGCCTCTGCTGCTGTGACAAAGGAGTCCTGGTCCCCATCACTGTTCTGGCTTGTGCCCTCCCACCTCAAGTGTCCCCACATGTTCCCTGGAACAGCGACGAAACCCAATATCCCTGCAGAGCTGCGGCAGCGCAGGCGCGGGCACCATCTACATCCTCGCCTTCTCCTGGGGGCACCGGCATCCTGTCCCAGGGCACTGGGATCCACTCCTGGGTCCTGTAGGTACCCTCTAGGGGTACTGGGATCCTGTCCTGGCTCATGTGGGGCACTGGAATCCCCATTGCCATGTCCCCATGTGTGTCCCTGTGTCCCCACAGGGTCCCCACAGTGGCACTGAATGCCCCATCCCCATGTCCCCATGGGGTCCCTGCAGTGGCAGTGAGAGCCCTGTCCCCATGTCCCACGTGTGCCCTGTGTCCCTGCAGATCTTCACACGCCTGGGGAAGTGCTACACATTCAACCCGGGGGGGCCGGGGCGCGAGGTGCTGACCACGCTGCAGGGCGGCTCCGGCAACGGCCTCGAGCTCATGCTCAATGTGCAGCAGGAGGAGTATCTGCCCGTCTGGGGGGACACAGGTGAGACCCTGCCCATCTGCGGGGACATGGGGGAGAGCACTTGGCTGTCTGGGGGGTCCCAGGTGAGTACTTGTCCTTTTGGGGGGACACAGGTGAGCACAAGCCCATCTGGGGGGACATGGGTGAGACGCCCTGCCTCCTGACTCCCCTCCCCCTGCTCTGCAGATGAGACCTCGTTTGAGGCGGGGGTGAAGGTGCAGATCCACAGCCAGGATGAGCCACCCTTCATTGACCAGCTGGGCTTTGGCGTTGCCCCTGGCTTCCAGACCTTCGTCTCCTGCCAGCAGCAGCGGGTATCCGGGCACGGTGCCCGGGGCTGGGCATAGACCCCCTGAGGGATCGGGATGGGCCCCTGGAGGGATTGGGATGGACTACCAAAGGGCTTGGGATGCAGACCCAAAGGGATCAGAATGGACCCCCAAAGGGCTTGGGATGGCCTGTTGTTGTCACAGACATCCCTGTGGGGACATTCCAAGCCATGGGGCCATCCCGAACTCTGCCATGGGTACCACGGCCATCCCCATGGGGACACCCCATGCCCAGACATGCCGAGGGTACCGTGCCACTGCACTGGCTGGGAGCAGCACACGGTGTGGGGCAGCCCCTGCGCAGGCACCGGCTCCAGCAGCGACCCCCCGGTTCCTGTGGAACAGCCGCCGGGGGGGTGGCAGCGCCCGGCCCCCGCAGCCAGACACCTAAATTTAGGTGCCTCGGGTGGGTGTCACCACGTGTGCCAGCACATGGGCGGCAGTAACACGGCGGCAGCAGGAATGTGGCCCTGGCGCCCACGGGTGGGGGGTGCTGGGTCCTCACCAGGCATAATCCCTGCACCAGGCACCGAGGGGAGTGCGGGGGCCCGTGCTGACCCCCCCACCTGGCACGTCCTGGTCCCGCATGCTCCCAAACAGTGCCACCTGCCAGATTTCGCTGTGGCACCCAGCACAGGTGACAATTGCTGCAACGCCCATCCCCACGCCCAGAAAGGAGGGAACGGGGTGGAACGGGGGCTCTGGCGCGGTAGGACCCGCCGCACTGGCTGTGCGGGGTGAGGTTTGCCCGAGGGATGGCACCGTGGTGGGCCGGGTATGACACCGGGGCCATCGGGGCTGACACGGGGCCCCGGGAGGCTGTGTTTTCCTTAGCGGGTGCCCGGCAGCTGGTGTACCTGCCCCCACCGTGGGGGGACTGCAAGGCCACCCCCATCGAGTCCGACTTCTTCACCAACTACAGCCTGACTGCGTGCCGCCTGGACTGCGAGACGCGCTACCTGGCCGAGAACTGCAACTGCCGCATGGTGCACATGCCGGGTGAGCGCGGGGGCGGCCGGGGGGCTGCGGGGCTGCCGGCACCAGCCCCGCGCCTGCGACCGCCGCCTCCCCCGCAGGCAATGCCAACGTCTGCACCCCGGAGCAGTACAAGGAGTGCGCCGACCCCGCGCTGGGTACGTACTCTGTGCCCCACAATGGCCCCGGACACCCCTGCCCTCTCCCCGGGACCCCTCAGCCTCCCCGTGCCCCCGTTTCTGTGAGTGTGGCTCCGGGGTCCCTGTGCCCTCGCCAGGGTGGGGGTCACTGCTGTCCCCCAGATGCGCAGGGCCGGGCCTCCTCCCTGTGCCACCAGTAGTACTTGTGGCACACTTGTCCCCGGTGGCACCCACCGCCCTCCAGCTCTGCCCCCGGACCATCCCGCCTGCCCCCCGTGGGCGGGGGTCCCGGGGGTCCCCGTCCCACCCACGCCCCCCCCAGACTTCCTGGTGACGAAGGACAGCGAGTACTGTGCATGCCGCACGCCCTGCGCCATGGTGCGCTATGGCAAAGAGCTCTCCATGGTGAAGATCCCCAGCAAGGCCTCGGCCAAGTACCTGGCCAAGAAGTTCAACAAGACGGAGCAGTACATTGCGTGAGTGACACTGCCACCACTGCTGCCACCGCGGTGTCACCCACCGCCCCGCCAGCGCACAGTGTGACACAGCACGGCACAGCCACACAGCCCCAGCATGAGAACTGGCGTCACATGGCACAGTGTGACAGTGTGCCATGGCCCAGCACGGCCCCATGACATGAACCAGCAGCGTGACACAACGTCCCCAGCACCTGTGAACTGGCACAGCCCAGAGTGACAGTGTGACACGGCACAGCCCCATGGCACCCCCAGCAGACATGAACTGACACAGCCCAAAATGATGGTGTGACATGGCATGGCACGGGGTGACAGTGTGACATGGCATGGCACGGCACGGCTTCCCCTGTGCAAATCTGCCCCAGAAACGGGAAACCCACACGGCACAGCACGGCATGGCTCAGCATGGCACAGTACAGCCCAGTATGGCACAGCATGGCCTGGCACACCCCTCTGCCCTGTCCCCCTTGTACCCCACGGCACAGTCCAGCCTGACACAGCACAGCCTGGCACGGCCCCCCTGTGCCTGATGCTGCCCCCTTGTCCCCTGCATCCCCCCAGGGACAATGTGCTGGTCCTGGACATCTTCTTCGAGGCACTGAACTATGAGATGATCGAGCAGAAGAAGGCGTACGAGGTGGCCGGGCTGCTGGGTGAGGGATGGGGGCCTGGGGGTGCCGGGGGAACCAGGGGTCTGCCCTCACTGACGTCACCCCCCGCACAGGTGACATTGGGGGGCAGATGGGGCTCTTCATCGGTGCCAGCCTTCTCACCATCCTGGAGATCTTTGATTACCTGTATGAGGTGAGCCCACCCTGGCCTCCCCCCTTCCTGGGGGTCTCAGGGCTGGGGACTCTGACCTGCCCCCCCCAGGTGTTCCGGGACAAACTCCTCAGCCTGTACAAGGAGAAGAAGCGGAGCCCCCGGAGCGATGGCGGCACCCTGGTAACCCCCCGCGCCCCCCCCTCCCCAGCCCCCAGCTCGGGGGTCGCACCTCATCATCCCCCCGCTCACCGCTCTCTCGTCCCTCCGTGCGCCCGTCCAGGAGCACCCGGCGGTCCCGGGCAGCCCCACGGCCCCGCGCCCACCCAGGTACATGGGGGGGGGCAACCAGAGGCCCCCAGGGCTGGCACAGGGAGTGTGGGGCAGTCACTCCCTGGGGGGAGATAGGGGTCCGTGGGGGCCCCCCAGGACCAGCGTGGGGGGTGCGGGGCCATTTCCTGCGAACCCCCCTGCATTCTCTGCAGACCTCATTCCCTGTAGACCCCCCCATTCCCTGCAGACATCCCCATCCTCATCATACCCCACAGCACCCTGTTCTGGGGTCCCCCCTGCTCTGACACTCCTCAGCTGGGCTGGGGTCCCCCAACCTCCCCTCTGGAACACAGTGGGGCAGGAGAGAGGGGGCCGGGTGGGGGACATGGGACGGGCCAGCCTGGCTCCAGGTTGGCCGCGTGGTGGTCCCTCCCGAAGTGGAGAGCTCCTGGGACACCCTGGGGGGCACGAGGGGAGGGGGCAAGGGCCAGAGACCCCAGCAGGTGGGGCGCAGAAGGCCGGTAGTGGCGGAGGGAGCTGACCCCCCGACCCCCCTGCAGAGCGCCTGGCCCCCCCTGCCCGGCCCCACGCCCCGTCTCGGCGTCGCCCCGAACCTGCTACCTCGTCACCCGGCTCTAGGGTCCTCCCCGGGCCCCCCCGCGGAGCCCAGCCCGCCCCCCCGCCGGCCGGGGGGCTGGGGGGACACCCCCGGGCCGCGGGGCGGCCTCCAGGCCCCCCCCGCCCCCTGAGGGGGTGCCGGGGGGCTGGGGGTGAGGGGCCCCCCCGGCCCTGCTCCCACGTCCCTGCATGCGCTGCCTGTGCCCCCTCGCGCTGGACATGCAACCCCTCCCGACAGCCCCCCCAAATAAAGAGGCGCCCCAGCCCTGGCTCCGGGCTGCTTGGGGGGGAACAGGGGGCTGGGGGTGCTGAGGGGTCCTGGGCACTCCAGGAAGGAGAAGGCAACGCTGGGGGGTCACAGGGCTGGGCCAGGGGTCAGGGGCTGGTGCGGGGAAGCTGTCGCATGGCAGCAGCGGGGCCCCAACACCCCAGGAAGGAGAAGGCGGCGCTGGGGGGGGAAGCTCTTTATGGGACACCAAACGCACATCACCCACGTACAGCAGCGCCCTAGATGAGGGCACACCCAGGACCCCCAGCAGAGAAGGGGTCGGGGGGAGTCGGGAGAGGAGGGTGGGGGGCGTATTCCCCCCTGGGTCCCTGTGCCTGGTCCCCGAGGGTCCTGCCCCTCCAGCAGCCCTGTGGCCCCATGTCCCGGGGGTTCCCATGCCTTGGGAAGTCCCCTGCCCCCGGGTGAGTCCTGTGTCCCTGGAGGGAGTGCCAGCCCTCTCATCCACCCCCCGGGGCTGGGGGGGTTGTGCCAGCCCCCCGCAGCCAGGGCAGAACCTAATAAATACCGGAGGGGCTGCAGTTCAGGGGGCTGGCACGGGCTGGCACCTGGCTGCGGGGGGCTGGGGGCTGCCCCCCTCATGGGGGTCTGGGGGTTGGGGGGCCCTAGGGGGGGCAGAAGTCGGTGAAGTAGGGGTGCTGCAGGGCCTCCTCCGCTGAGATCCGCTGCACTGGATTGCACTTGAGCAGGTTCTGGGGGGCACGGGGAGCTGAGGGGGGAGAGCATGGACCCTCCCCATCCCACAGCCCCCACAGGTGGGCAGGGGGCTGCGAGGGGGGAGGGCACCCACTCCCAGGAGCCGGAGCCCCCATGGGGTGGGCAGGGGGGACAAGTGTGGGGGACACAGCAATGGGACACGAGCAGGGGGAGGTGCAGGCTGGGGGACACACCAGAGGTGGGGGACACAGGCGGGGACGGGCACAGGCAGGGGGACAGAGGGGGGTCTCACCTGCAGCAGGTCCCGGCCAGTCGCGTTCAGCTTGGGCACCACGTTGACCAGGGAGGTGGTAGCTGGGTACATGGGGTAGGGCTGGGGACACACAGGTGACCCCCAGCTCCCCCAGACCCCCTTATTCCCTCTGACCCCTCCGGTCCCCAGCTCTCACCTTGTAGTCCGGCAGCTTGGCCATGGCCGGCCACTGCTCCTCCGTGGGGGTCCCCAGCAGCGTGGGGACAGTCAAGGGCCACCACAAGGGCACCCGGCACCTGCCCCCCTGCCCCTCTGCCCAGCCAAGGGGGGTTCCCATTCCCAGGGATTCTCATTCTCAGAGCTCCCCATTCCCCAGGGGGTCTCCATTCCCAGGGGATGTCCCCATTCCTGAGGGCTCTCCTTTCCAGGGTTCCCCCAATCCCCCATTCTGGAGGTCCCCATTTCCGGGGGGATCACCCTTCCCACAGGGCTCCCCATTCCCAGGGGATTCCCAGTGGTCTCCATTCCTTTGGGTTCCCCATTCCCTGAGCTCCCCATTCCCAAGCAGTCCATTCTGGGGTTCCCCATTCCCAAGGATATCGGAAGATCCTCTTCAGCTGGTCGTCCACGTCATTGCCTGGGAAGAGGGGCCGCCCCGCATTGGCCAGTTCTGGGGGGACAGAGGGTGGTTCCCACAGGCCCCCCTGGCCCCCCAGGCCCCCGCCCCCTCTCGCCCCACAGTGTACCCGCAAAGATGCACCCAGCTGACCACATGTCAATGGAGGTGGAGTAGAGCTTGGCACCGAAGAGAACATCGGGGGGCCGGTACCACAGAGTGACCACCTGGGGAGGGACAGGGACACTTGGACAGGGACAGGGGGACCCCCCGGCGGCTGCGTGGGGCCAGGACCCCGAGCCCCACGAGCCCCCGCTCACCTCGGCCGAGTAGCAGCGCACAGGGATGCCGAAGGCCCGGGCCAGCCCGAAGTCTGCCAGCTTGAGCTCCCCATTCTGGGGGGACAGACAGGGTCAGCGCGGGGGGCCCCACCTGTGTCCCCCACACCCCAGGGACAACGGCCCTGCTGCCCTTCCCATCACTGGGAACGCGGGAGAGATGGAGCTGAAACTGTGGCTGGACAAACACCAGATATGACTCCCCAGGACAGACAGACAGCCCCCCACTTCCAAGCATGACCCCCTAGCACAGCCCCCCACTCCCAGGTGTGACCGCCCAGCCCCCTGCTCCATCTGCCCTTGTCCCGGGCCCTTCCCACTGTCATCCCTCCACTCCCACCGTGTGCCCCCACCCTGTTGATGAGCAGGTTCTGGGGTTTCAGGTCCCGGTGCAGGACATTGCGGCTGTGGCAGAACGCGAGGCCCTTCAGCAGCTGGTACATGAACGACTGTGGGAGAGCACAGGCAGGGTCCATCAGCCCCCCAGCACCGCAGGGCCAAGCTGCGACCCCGGGGGCTCCCCAGGGCTCCCACACCCACCTTGACAATCTCGGGGTCCAGATCCCCGTTGCAGCTGTCGAAGTATTTCTTCAGGTCCTGGGGGGAAGCGAGGGGGAGCCGGGAGCGGTGACCCTTGGAGACCCCCAGGGACCCCCGTGCCCCCCAGGAACCCCGCCCGTGCCGCCGGTGCTCACCTGGTCGCAAAACTCAAAGACCAGGGTCAGCTTCTTGTCGCTGTGCAGAACGTCGTGGAGCCTGCGGGGGAGGGGTCCCTGAGACCCCCAGCGCCCGCCCGGGCCCGGAGCACCGGGGGGAGCAGCCCCGTGCCGCGACCCCCCAGCCCCCGCTGCCTCCCGGAGCCCCCCGGTACCTGACAATGTTCTTGTGCTTGAGCTCTTTGAGCAGGCAGATCTCCCGCAGCGCCGAGCTGGGCACCCCCTGCGGGACACGCCGGGTTGGGGGAGCCGGGGGGTCCCCGGGGGTCCCGGGCGGGGGTCCCGGGAGGGTCCCAGCCCCGCCCCCCCCCCTCACCTCATCATCGTCGTCCAGCCGCACCCGCTTCAGCGCCACGATCTCGTGCGTCTCCCGGTTCTTAGCCTTGAACACGGTCCCGTAGGTGCCTGCGGGGAACGGAAGGGGGTCACGGCCGAGCCCCCGGTACCCGTACCGACACCCCCGCCGGGCCCCACAGCACCCAGGTCCCCCCGCACGGCTCCGGCACTGCCGCACCTTCGCCGATCTTCTCCAGCTTCTCGTATTTCTGCATCGTGCCGCGATCGGTCCCGGTCCGGCCCGGCCCGGCCCCGGCCCCGGCCCCGCCACCGGCCCCCGCCCGCCCCGCCACACCTCCCGGCAGCCCCCGCGCGGCCCCGCCACACCTCCCGGCAGCCCCTGCGCGGCCCCGCCACACCTCCCGGCAGCCCCCGCCCGCCCCGCCACACCTCCCGCGA
>NW_024581586.1:0-18377 GCF_017639235.1 Corvus kubaryi
CCATTGCGGGGACGGTGTCCGCACCCGCCGGATTGGTGCCGGAAGCGGTGCGGACCCGCCCGGTGCCGCCCCGCCCCGGCGCGCTCCCGCTGCTCCGCCCCGCGGGGACGCGCAGACCCGCCCGGCGCGGCCGGACTGTCCGGTAAGCGGCGGCACCAGCAGCGGGATCGTGAGCAGAGGCGGTGGGGCTGGCAGGGTGCAGCACGGCTGGTCCGGTCCCGGTCCCGGTGCCCCTGCCCTCCCCTCCCGGTGCCGCTCGTCCCCGCCGGTGCTGTCCCCGCTCCCCCGCGCTGTCCCCGCTCCCCGCACGCTGCTCTCACCGAGCCCCCTCCGTTCCGCTCCCTCCTCTCCCGCCCCGCCCGCGGCAGCTTCAGTCCCGGTCCCGTCCCGGCCCGCCCTGGCAACTCCAGGTCCCGGCGCGGCCGCGGCTCTGCTTCCCCCCGCTGCCTTCCCGGGGCCCCTGCCGCGGTGGGGGGGTTCAGGGCGGCTGTGCCGTGTCCCGGGACTCCGGGTCTCCCAGCATATGCTCCGGATGCCTTGGCTCCTTCGGCTGCAGGTGGAGCAATACCCAGCCCCGGGCATCCCCCAGGACCACCCCGGCACCCCGGGACGCCCGGGGGGCCCCTCTGGACCCCTCCCGGACACCCCGGCACCACCGTCCTCCCGGCCAGCAGCGATGCTGCCCGGGACGTTGGAGCTCGGCCTTTCCCCGCCGCCGCTGGAGCCCCGAGCAGGGTGGTCTCAGGTGACCCCAGACCCTGCTCTCGGGGTCACGGTGGATCCCAGACGCCGCGTGGGGCAGGGGGAAATCCAGGACCCTTCACCATCTTTATCCCTCTCTCTTGCAGCGAGGCCGCTCCATGCGCTTCCCCCGCGGCGCCTGAGCCCGGTAGCCCTCGGCAGGTGAGAGACGCGGGGCTGGGGGGGGACCAGGTGTGTGTCCCTGTCACCTGGCTGGAGCCGTCCTGCACCCACCCGCTCCCCGCGAGCGGAGGGGTCTGAGGGGTCCACAGGACCAGGAAGGGGACTAGGATCATCCAGCCACCTGCCACCGTCCTGCTCCCCCTGAACGGAGTGTCCGAGGGGCCTGGGGAGTCGCACGGTGCCCGCTGAGAGCCGCCGGTGCCGGGGCACTGCCCCTTGCGAAACCATCCGGCGTTGAGCAACGCCGGGCACGGCTCCAGCCCGGGGCTCTCCCACGGAGCGTGGGCTCCCATGGCCCCACAGCGCGTCCCCAGGGAGAGTGCAGCAGGTTGGGATGGGAACAGGTTTTGGGGGCTGCGTTGCCTGTGGCTGCCCCTCTTCCCAGCTGCAGAGACCCTTTCGGTCTTCGATACGGTGTCAGGAGTTGGGATCGCTCCGTAGTGGAATTATGTTGGCAGCTCCCAGTGCTGCGGGAAGGGCTCCGTGCCTGCCCCGTCCCCCCACGGAGGAGGGCTCCAGTGGGGACCCTGCTGTCGAGCCTTTCGGGGTCGCTGCACCGCTTCAAGCGGTTGCCAAAAAAACCCGGGATGTGATCGTTCTAACGATCCACTGGCACCGGCACCTGCGCCTCCCCGCCGGCAGCCCTTCCGCCCGTGCTCCCGGGGGCTCGGGGGCCAGGAGCGGGGCTGGCCCCGTGCCCAGGTAGGTCTGTACCTGTTTTGTCACCTGTCCTGGGCGGGCAGCGATGCTACAGGAGATGGGGCTGGCAGAAGGGTCCAAAGGACGGGTTGGGGGACCCTCCTGGCACCTCCTGTGCCCTGGGAAGGACTGAGGGTGACCCAGGTGCCACCCTGCCTGCGGATGCCATCCCGGCCGGCGGAAGGGAGGGGACCGTGGGAGCCGTGTCCCCGTGCTGTCCCCGTCGCAGCCCCCACAGTCACAGCCTGTCATTAGACGGGACGTGGTGGCCGCAGGGACCGGGCTGGCTGCCCGAGGACGCCGCACGGGGCATTCCAGGGGCGTGAGGCCAAGGGGGTGGCCACAACCCTCGCCCGACGTGGGACCCTGCGCTTATGGCGGGGGTCATGTCCCCTGTGTCCCCAAAGACGCGTGGGGCGGGAGTGGGGTCGCCACGGGAGCCACGGCGAAGGACTTGGCAGAGCTGCGCTGTTTGGATCCGGGGCTGCTCCACGGAACAAAGCCTCGCGCTCCCGCCGCTGCTCCCGCGGGTTGTTTTCCTCCTGAGCCGGTATAAAACTCCTGGCAGCGCTCGGCAGCTCCGGGCACAGTGCGGCTGCCCGCGGTCCTGCTCCGGACGGGCCTCACCCCTGCCGTGCCGGGGATCCCACGCCATTCCCGCTGGGCAGGACCCCGTCCTCGGGAGGTGGGAGCGGCAGGAGCTGCTGCAGCCTTGGGCTTACCGGGCCGGCGTGTGATGGGGTGAGTGTGGCCGACGCTGTGCCGGGACCGGGGGTGGCACAGCGGCAGTGATACCTCCCCGGTGGGCTCCGACAGCCGTGGGTGGGTGGGCGTCGCCCAGACCTGCCGTAGGTGACAGAGCGGCTGTCCCTGTGGCCAGACCACCCCCTCAAAGAGGTGCTATCCTGCAGGGACCAAGCTGTCAATGCTGGTGCATGTCCCCACAGGGTTGTGGGGAGCAGCTGTGCCTGTCCCCTCCTGGCCTGGGATGAGACAATGGGGGGGGACCACCGATGGCAATGGCAGGAGCCTCTTGCGGGTCTGGTGCTGCCTGGGGGGAGGTCTTGACCTCTCTGAGGTGGCAGTGTGGTGGTGGGGGGTACCCTGGCACATCGGTGACAGTGGCAATGACAGTGGTAGGGGCACCACATGGGTGCAGAGCTGTGATTCATCTCAAGATCATGGTAGTTTTGGTAGGTGGGCAGGGGGGTGTGGTGGGAGGGAGGCGAATATTTTTGGTGTTGGTTTCCAAAGTTTCAGTGAATGAAGCTCTGCCAGGCGGGAGCCAGTGGTGTCTGGCCCAGCTCCGTTCCGTGGTGTCCCAAGGTGATGAGAGGGTGCAGGATCCCAACTGCCTCTGCTGGGTGGGATCTGGGGGGCTCACGGGGTGCCAGTATCTCCCAGGGGTCTCCCAGAGCAGCCAGGTGAGCTGGGGCGGGGAGCAAGGGGCAAGGGGCTGCAGGGAGCTGGGGGGACTCCCATCCTTGGGGGTGGGCAGAGTGCTGGGGCACCCACTGGGCCTCCTCCATTTCGGGGTGCAGGGAACTGGGGGTCTCCTGACTTCCCTGGACATGTCTGCCCAGGCGATGGGCGCAGCCTGGGCTGTGCTGGCCTCGCCCCAGCCATTCCTCCTGCCTGGCACATGCTGTGCTGGGGGGTGCTGCCAGCAGGGAGGCCACAACCGACACGGTGTGTTCCTTGTCACCGAGGGGGCAGCTGGTGTCACCACCGAGACTGGGGAACGTGGTGCAGGGGTCACCATCAGCCTTGGTGCCAGTGTGGGCACAAGTGTGGGTGGCACATGTTTGTGTGCTGAGCCATGGCAGGGATCTGCCGAGTGACGTGGTGGTGGCAACAGACGTAGTGACAGGAGTCATGGTGCTGCTGGTAGTGGGGGCACCGGCATGGGAGAGTGGGCAGGAGGACACTTGCTGCCCTGGGGGTCCCCTGCTCCCAGTCTTGTCCCTTCTCATGGGATTTTGGGTCTGTGCTATGGACATGGTTGTCCTGGTGTGGATGTGGGGACTGGCTTCCCAGGACGTGGGTGTCCCGGTGTGGACGTGGTTGTCCCAGTGTGGACAGGCTGCCCAGGACACAATTGTCCTGGTGTGGACATGTGTATCATGGTGTGAATGTGCTGCCTGCAGTGCGGGTGCCAGCATTCATGCGGGTCCTGCTTCCCACCGCGCTCAGCCCACTGCCCCAGCGCTGCAGAGGTGGGTCCAGGAGCTCCTGGGCCCTCTGGGGCAGCCCCAAGGCAGTGTGGGGCCAGGGCCGAGCCCTCTAATCGCCTCAGCAGCTCAGGCAGGCCAGGGCCGGTCCCAGGAATGTGACTCCGGTGGCGCAGGAGTGGCCGTGGCGGCGGAGCTGAGCACCCATGGCAGCGACAGGTCATTCCCGGCGTGGCCAGTGCTGGCAGCCGCTCGGGATCGCGGTCCTGCCCCGCTTATCGGGGCGGCCCGGCCTTGCACAAGGAGCCATTGTGCTGTGGGGCCGAGCGCGGGGCGCGGCTGGTGCTGGTGCCAGCACCGACACCGTCACGGTCCTGTCGCCGCCGTGGCCGCGGGTGTGTGTCCCGACCCTTCTTCCCGGGAGCAGGGCAAGGTGCTGGCACTGCAGCCATGTGGTGACGGTGGGACTGTCCTGGGGTGTCTACTCCGGATCTGTCCCCCCATCCCAGGGTGCCAGAGCGTCCTGGGAGTGGGGTTGGCCATAGGGCACCAATCAAGGCTTGTTCTGGCCCCTTTCCACAGGGCTGGCGTGAGCCCTGAGCTGTTCCCGGCCACTGCTCGTCCGTGACTCAGCGACTGCCATGGAAAGCAGAAGTGTCCCCCCCCCCGTGCCCCTCCCCAGCTGTCCGTCATCCTTTCCAGCGGGGTCATGCCCCCGGCTCCTGGGCGCCACATGTCCCCAGTGTCACCATCCTGCCGTAGCACCTGGGGGCCAGGGGGCCAGGACCCGCTTTTTGGGTGTTTTGGTGAGAGCACGATGTTCCCGAGAACAATCCCAGTGTGTTCCCAAACTAATCCCAAGCTGCCCACAGGACTAAGCCCAAAAAGCTGCTTAGTGCCGGGAGCAGCGATACCATCCCGCACCAGTGCCCTGGCATCCACCGAGGTGGTGGCCCAGCACCACGTCCCCCCCGTGGGAGGGTCCCATCCTGAATTTGGGGGGGGGGGGTTGAATGCTGGCGGCGGCTTGGCGGGCGCCCCAGGAGAGCGGCGTGGCAGGGCGGATAATCTGCTTGCTGGAATGTGGATGTGCTGGCTCTGGCCCCGGACGGGAGCAGGGATTAGGGAACAGCCGGAGCAGGGTAGCACCGAATTTTGGGGAAAGGTGGGATCCAGGGCCATGGTGAGGCTCGAGGAGCCACAGCCTTGGCATTCACTGAGGCCACGACTCCTCAAGCCTCACCACAGCCACCGTGCTGGCACCCCAGCAGTGATGGTGACGAGGATGGTGATGCCACTCATGTGAGACGCAGTCATCCGTCACCACCCTCCTCAGTCCCCACCGTCACGTGGGGCCAGCTCCCGTGGCAATAAACCCAGCACACCGGTGCCAGAGGGGTCAGCGCAGGGCCCGGGGAGCTGCCAAGGGGCAAATGTGGGTGGAAGCTGGGTTGGGCTGGGGAAACTGGGGGGGTTGTGGGGTTTCAGGAGGGTCGGGTGCTGCTGTGCCCCCCGAGTCTGGCACCCTGCCTGCACCCCACAGGGTTGGGTGCTTGCCCGGGGTCCCGCTGCCCCGACTCCGCTCCCCTCCTGGCGTTTGTCTTGGCCACAGCTCTCCCATTCCAACCGGTGGCCAAGACAAACCAGCCCGGAGCCAGCCCAACCCGAGGAGGGGCAGCCCCGGCCCCTGCCTGCGGCACTGCTCCGAGGGGACCCCCTGATCCCCCTCTGTGTTCCCAGGTTATGCTGCCCCGACAGCATCCCCTGAGCCCCCGCGAGAAGGAAAAGGGCTAAGCCGGCTGTGCCGGGGGCCGTGCCGGCACCATGACCCACTCCCAGGTGTCTTCTGAGCTTCACCACATTGTCTCCTCAGCCTTCCAGAGCGTAAGTGCCACCGCGGGGGCGGGCCTCATGGCTGGGGGGGATGAGAGGCTGCACCCCCTGATGCTGCCTGGAGGGGTGACGGGAGTCATGGCTCAGCCCTCCTGCCGTGGTGCGCCTGGGGATGCCCGGTTGCTGCGCTGTGGGGTGCTGGCAGTGCCCATAGCACCTGCCCCACTGCTCAGCTGTGGGGCAGGGTTGTGGGGTGCTGGCAGTGTTGTGTGGTACCTGCCCTATTGCTCAGCCATGGGGCAGGACTGCCCCACAGCAGCTCCCCGGGGCAGGCCAGGCCAGCTGTGCCAGGGTGGCAGGTGCCCTTGGGGCCAGCACGGTGCCAGTGCCGCTGGTGGCACGGCCGTGGTGATGCCCGCGGTGCCGGCACTGCCCTGGCGACAGGTCCCGGGCCGAGTTAATGATTGACCCCCGTGTCGTGCCGCGGCTGCCCGGTGCCGTTGGCAAGTCCCTGTCGCGCGCACGTGACCGGGGATGGGACTGGCCCCATCCTAATGGAGTTCCTCCTGGGCTCCCAGGTAAACTGCGGCCTAGAGGGGCTGTCGGGGGGCTCTCTCTGCAGTGCCAACCCCGGGCACCGTGCCCACCTGTGCCAGGGTCACGTCAGGTGCCGGACGAAGGAGTGTGTTGGGTGCTGCTGGGGTGCAGGATGGAGCCCGGCAGGTTTGGGGCCATGGGGCCATGGCCAAAGGGGCCTGAGGGGTCGGGGGGATCAAAGGGGTCGTGGAGATGGTGGAAGGGATGTGGCAGGAGTGGGGGGATGCAGGTGCAGGACGTCGCTGACGCCACTGCTGCCATCACGTGGCAGGCTCTGTGTGCCAGGGTGGTGGGTGTGATGGGGTGGTGTGGGTCGTCACCTGGGTCACCCCCTGTGTCACCCTCTGGGTTACCCCCCTGGGGGGCCCTGTGATCACTGTGCGGTGGGGGCGGGGATGGGGAACCTGTGCTCATACATGACACCTGGGCTGGGATTCGTGTGGGGTGGCCGTAGCACAGCCCTGGACCAGCAAGTGCTGTGGGGTGCCCACTCGGGGTGGTGGGAGCTCCCCCCACTGCCCGGCGTGTCCCTGCAGGCAGATCGTGGTGCCCGGGGTGCCCCTGTACCCCCCTGCCCCCCACCCCAGGTCCAGGACCTGGGTCCCAGGGTCACTGGGAGGGGGCCGTGGCGGGGGGGGGCGGCTGCGCAGCCCCCGCAGGGGCCGTGGGTGCAGCACTGGGAGGGGATTTACCGAGGGAGCCGTGCAGCACCGGGGCATTGGAGCGTGACCGTGGGGTCGCTGCATTCCGGGGGAAGAATCTGAGCTCGGCGAGGGGAGCCGGCTGCTCGGGGGGGGCCGCGGCTCGGCGGGTGGGGCTGATGCGTCCCGGGGTGTTGGTGCGTCCCGAGGGGCCGGAGTTGGCGGGGGGATCGGCGCATCCCGAGTGGGACCGGTGCATCCCAGGGGGCCGGTGCATCCCGGGGGGAGTCGGTGCATTCCGGGGGGGCCGGTGCATCCCGGAGGGAGTCGGTGCATTCGGGGGGGGCCGGTCGCTCCGGGGCCGCCGCCGGTGCCGCGGTGCCGCCGGTGCCCTCTGCGTTCGCCGTCACCTTGAGACGGGCGCGAGGCGGCTCCGTCAATATTTGGCGAGGCCGGGACGGAGCCGCCGCCCCCCCCGGTTCCCCCCCCCCCCCCCCCCTCGCTCTCCCCCCCCGGCCCCATCCCCGGCCGGTCCCGCCGCTCCGATAAAGCGCTGCGGGAGCTGCGGCGGGAGCGGCTCCGCCATGACTCAGGTAGGACCGGCCGGGGACGCGCCCCCCGCTGTCCCCGCAGCCCCTCCCGCACTCCCCCAGCAAGTCCCCCGCAACCGCCAGCCCCGCATCCTTCGTATCCAGCCCAGCTCCGCATCGCCCGTGTCCCCGCACCCCCCCTGCAACCCCCAGTCCCGCATTCCCCGCGCAACCCCCCCCACCCCCCACTCCTCCACATCCCTCTACGCCCCCAGCCCCGCATCCCCTCCCGTCCCCAGCCCCGCCCCCCTGCCCCCGCAGCCCCTCCCCCCCGAGCCCACCCCTTGGCCCCCCAGCACCCACGGCCGGGGTGCAGCAGCAGCACTGGGTGGGGGGGCACAGCGCCGGGGCTCTGCGGGTGCAGGGGCCGGGGAGCGGGGCGGGGACAGCCCTGGGGTTGGACCGGGGGAACAGCACTGCGGGGTGTGCGGGGGGCACCAGGGCACGGCACTAGGGGTGCTGAGGTTGTCCGGGGGCACGGCACTGGTGGTGCTGGGTCCCAGTCCCTAGGAGAGCAGGGCACTGGGATGCCCAGGGGCACAGCCTCAGGGCCTGGAACTGGGGTGCTGTGGCACATGGGGTGCAGGTGACACTGGAGCACAGCGCTGAGGCTGGGGGTGCTGGGGGTGTGTGGGGGGCGAATGATGCTGTGGGTGCCTAGCCCAGGGCGCAGGGCGCGCACAGCCCTTGGGTGCCTTTGGGGGCTCCCCTGTCCGGGGCTCCCATCCCGCGGGGCTGCAGGACCGGGGCGCGCTGGGGGCCAGTGGCGTGGCGGGCGGCGGTGCCACCGGGGCCGCGTGCCCGCTCATCCCTGCTGCCGGCCCACAGCCCGAGCAGGAGGCGCCGGGTGCCGGCTCACCTGTCTTCGGGGAGGAGGAGGAGGAGAAGGACCTGAACAAGGCGCTGGGCGTGGAGCGCTTCGAGGAGATCCTGAACGACGCTCACCCCCGCAACGCTGAGGAGGCCGGGCGCAGCTACAGCGAGGAGGACTTCGAGTGTGAGCAGGGCCAAGGGCTGGCACGGAGCAGGGAATGGGCAGGGAGCAGACAGGGGGCAAGCTGGGAGTGGGGAACGGGCAGGAAATGGGCAGGGAACACAGCACCAACTCCCGGTCCCCCCAGACCACCGCCAGTCGTCCCACCACATCCACCACCCCCTCTCCACGCACCTGCCCCCTGACGCCCGCCGCAAGAAGGGGATCCCGAAAAAGGGCAAAAAGAAGGCTCGGCGGGCCTCTGTCCCTGGAGAGACCCCCACCATCGAGGAGGCCGAAGAAGATGAGGATGACGCGTGCGACACGGAGACAGAGCGGTCGGTGGAGGAGCTGCGGCAGCCCGGGCCAGCCGAGGCAGTGCAGGTGAGGGCAGGGCTGGGGTGCGGGCAGCGCTGTGCCCCCCGGCTCGGGGTGTCTGGGCACAGCTGGGGCACCAGAGGAGCCCACGGCCAGGGAGACACGGCTCCCCAGCAGCCGGCTCACCCCCTCCCCCCCCCAGTTCTTCTTGCAGGAGGATGAGGTGGCCGACCGCCAGGCAGAGGAGCCAGCAGCCCCCGCGGCACTGCCTGGCTCCCCCCCAGAGCCCCGGGGGGGCGTGACCCCGAAGGAAGCCCAGGCCAGCAGGTGAGCTGGGGTTGGGCAATGCTGGGGCTCTTGAGGAGTTGGCAGCATCCTCTGGCCGCCCCATGGCAGGGCTGGGGACTGGGCAGCCCCTTCCAGTACCCCATGACAGGATCGGGGTGCAGAGGGGGGGCTCGGCACTGAGGTGGACTCCTACCTTGCAGCCCTGATGCAGAGCAGGGGGCTCTGGGGGAGGGGGCAGCTGCTGAGGCTGCATCCCCGGGTCGCCCTGCGCCGAAGTCACAGCCGGGGCACCGAAGCTACAACCTGCACGAGCGGCGGTGCATTGGCAGCATGACAGCTGCTGAGCAGGACCGGTACCAGAAGATGCCGACAGACGAGTCAGAGGCACAGACACTGGCCTCGGCCGACCTGGACTACATGAAGAGTGAGTGGGAGGCTCCCTGTGCACCTGGGGCTGCACTGGTGACCAGTCTGTGTCGGGCGAGCAGGGCCGGGACAGTGGGTGAGGCAGTGCCAGTGGAGTGGGGCTGGGGATGGTGGGTTGGGGACAGTGGGGCCGGCAGTGCCAGATTGCCTTGTGGCTGCAGTCAAGCTGGGCTGGGTGCAGGCACTGACCCTGCTCCCAGTGCTGGGGAGAACCACAGGGGACTCATCCCTGGTGCCAGGGCTGGGCTGAGTCCCTGTGGAGTGTGGCCAGGAGCTGAGCCCAGGGCAGCTGGAGCCAGTGACGGCAGTAGCAGTGGTGGCAGCTCCCCTGGGCACTCACTGGCCCCAGGGATTCACAGTCCAGGACTCTCAGGGTGGCGGGTGACACTTTTGCTGTGGAGCTCCCAGGGGAGCGCAGCCAGGGCAGAGCCCATGTGCCAGTGAGCACATGTGGGTGTTGGCACATGGGGAGCAGGTGACCCCAGTGCCAGGAGCTACCTCAACTCCTGCTTGACACTGCTGGTGGTGACCAAGTGACCCCCCGAGTGCTGCAGCACTTGCCCCCAGCACTGGGATGGTCGCTCTGCCCTGAGCTATCCCAGGCAGGACGCATCCCACAGGTCCATGGCCGCTCATGCCAGGGCTCAGTGTCCCCTGTGCTGGGGTTTGAGAATCAGGGCCCCACAGATTTCCCACCCCATACCATTGCTGACCCCCCTCAGGTCACCGCTTTGAGGATGTGCCGGGCGTGCGCCGGCACCTGGTGCGGAAGAGCGCCAAGGCACAGATGGTCCACGTCAGCAAGGACCACAAGGAGCCCAGCACGCGGCAGCGCAAGCAGGACCGGCAACCCCACGAGGTGCAGGGTCCTGGGGCAGGGCACGGGCAGGGACGGGGGCCCTGGGTCCCAGCACTGACCGCGCTGTGCTGCAGGTGTTTGTGGAGCTGAACGAGCTGGTGGCGGACAAGAACCAGGAGCTGCAGTGGAAGGAGACGGCACGCTGGATCAAGTTCGAGGAGGACGTGGAGGAGGAGACGGACCGCTGGGGCAAGCCACATGTGGCCTCCCTCTCCTTCCGCAGCCTCCTGGAGCTCCGCAAGACCCTGGCCCACGGTAGGGAGGCGGAGACCACTCTGCGGGTCCCATGGTGAGGTGGGGTCCTGTCCCTGCTGGCCTCAGCCCCCACTCCCTTGTCCAGGGGCCGTGCTCCTGGACCTGGACCAAAAGACGCTGCCAGGGGTGGCTCACCAGGTGGTGGAGCAGATGGTCATCACGGACCAGATCCGGGCCGAGGACCGCGCCAACGTGCTGCGGGCGCTGCTGCTCAAGCACAGGTGGGCATGGGGGGCACGAACACAGCCTCCTTCCCCTGGGCTCTGCTCCCTGAGCTGCGGGGCTCACGCTGTCCCTGGGATTCTGGCAATGGCTGTGCCATTGGGCCTCCATTGACAGCCCTGGCCCTGTCCCGCAGCCACCCGAGCGACGAGAAGGAGTTCTCCTTCCCGCGGAACATCTCGGCGGGCAGCCTGGGCTCCCTGCTCGTGCACCACCACAGCACCAACCACGTGGCTGAGGGCAGTGAGCCAGCTGTCACCGAGCCCCTCATAGCCGGCCACGCCGGCGAGCACGACACGCGCGTTGACGTGGAGCGGGAGGTGGGTGCCATGGCCCCCCAGCCCTACCTCTGTCTCGGGGAAGGGCTCTGACCCCAGTCCCCCACTCTGTCCCCACAGAGGGAGGTCCTCACTCCCACGCCCCCAGCCGGCATCACTCGCTCCAAGTCAAAGCACGAGCTGAAGCTGCTGGAGAAGATCCCAGACAACGCTGAGGCCACGGTGGTGCTCGTGGGTATGGAGGGGTGGGCAGGACAGGGGGGTGGGGACCTCCTGCCGGGCACCCTGGTGACCCCTGTGCCCCTTGTGACCCCAGGCTGTGTGGAGTTCCTGGACCAGCCCACCATGGCCTTTGTGCGGCTGCAGGAGGCTGTGGAGCTGGACGCGGTGCTGGAGGTGCCTGTGCCTGTGCGATTCCTCTTCGTGCTGCTGGGCCCCAGCAGCACCCACATGGACTATCATGAGATTGGGCGTTCCATCTCCACCCTCATGTCCGACAAGGTCCGTGCCCTGGGGCACTGGGGTCCTGCCAGGGTGGGGGGCTCAGGCTGTGCCAGGTTGGGGGGTTTGGGGCTGTGCCAGGATGGGGGTTCAGGGCTCTACTGGGGCAGGGGCTTGAGGCTGTTCTGGAGAAGGAGCTCAGGGCTGGGGGTTCAGGGTTGTGCTGGTCTTGAGGCACCACTGGGTTGGGGGTTTGGGGCTGTGATGGGGGCGGGAGCTCAGGACTTGGATGGGATGGGCTGGAGGGCTCAGATTTTGCCAGTGCTGGGGTCTCAGAGACATGCCAGGATGACGGCTTGGGGTCCTGTCGGGGCTGGGGAGCTTGGGGCCACGCCAGGATGGGAGTTGGGCCTTGCCGTATTGGGGTCTCTTGGCTATACTGGGGAGGGGGCCAGGGCTCTGCCAGAGTTGGGGGCTCAGGACTGTGCCAGGGCCAGGGCCATGCTGAGGCCCTGGGCTTGGGGCTGTGCGATGCTGGGCTGTCAGGACACCACAGAGCTGTGGCATGGGCACTGACCCTGCCATGGCTCCCAGCAATTCCATGAGGCTGCCTACCTGGCTGATGACCGACACGACCTGCTGAATGCCATCAACGAGTTCCTGGACTGCAGCGTGGTGCTGCCGCCATCCGAGGTGCAGGGCGAGGAGCTGCTGCGCAGCGTCGCCCACTTCCAGCGCGAGATGCTGAAGAAGAGGATGGAGCAGGAGCGGAGGCTGCTGCTGGAGCCCAAGTCCCCTGAAGAGAAAGGTGCCAGGGCAGGGCTGGGGCCGGGGCAAGGTTTGGGAGGGTGTCCCAGCTGTTGGGGTCTCACTGTCTGTCCATCCGTGCATCTGCCCACCTCCAGCGCTGCTGAAGCTGAAGGTGGTGGAGGACGAGGCCGAGGAGGACGATGACCCCCTGAGGCGCACGGGCCGCCCCTTCGGGGGGCTGATCCGGGATGTGCGGCGGAGGTACCCGCAGTACCTGAGTGACTTCCGCGATGCGCTGGACCCCCAATGCATTGCTGCCGTCATCTTCATCTACTTCGCTGCGCTGTCGCCTGCCATCACCTTCGGGGGGCTGCTGGGTGAGTGGGGGCTGTGGAGGCCTGCCAGGGGTGGTGGGGTCACGGGGGCTTGCAGGGGGTGCTGGGTGCTGCCCGGTGCGTGTGCTGCGGGCAGGGCTGTGATGCCAAGGCCAAAGGGCCCATCCTGATGGTGTGCCTGAGCCTGTTCTGCCGCAGGGGAGAAGACGCAGGATCTGATCGGGGTGTCGGAGCTGATCATCTCCACATCGCTGCAGGGTGTCCTCTTCTGCCTGCTGGGTGCTCAGCCCCTGCTCGTCATCGGCTTCTCGGGGCCACTGCTTGTCTTTGAGGAAGCCTTTTTCACGGTGAGGTGCTGGGGTCTGCCCTGGGGGCTGGGGGAGACACCCCCGCCCTGGCCCCACTGCCCGGGGTAGACATTCCCACAGCCCTCCTGCCAGGGCTCTGTCCGGCCCCATGACCATCCTGACACCTGTCTGTCCATCATCTGTCCATATGGCTGGGCAGTTCTGCACATCTAACGAGCTGGAGTACCTGGTGGGGCGTGTCTGGATTGGCTTCTGGCTCATCCTCATCGTGCTGGTCATGGTGGCCTTTGAGGGCAGCTTCCTGGTGCGTTTTGTCTCCCGCTTCACCCAGGAGATCTTTGCCTTTCTCATCTCCCTCATCTTCATCTATGAGACCTTTTCCAAGCTGGCCAAGGTGAGCTGTGGAGGATGAGCCGGGGGGCTGTGGCAGGGCTGCGGCAGGGTGGGGCTGAACGTCCCATCCTCCTGCTGCAGATCTTCCAAGAGCACCCGCTGCACGGCTGCCTGAGCGCCAACAGCTCGGCCGAGGCCTGGGGCAACGGCAGTGTGGCTGTGACCAACAGCACAGCCCTGGGCACCAGTCCGGCTGCCCGCGGTGCCACCAAGGTCACAGGGCAGCCCAACACGGCGCTGCTCTCACTTGTGCTCATGGCCGGCACCTTCTTCATCGCCTTTTTCCTGCGCAAGTTCAAGAACAGCCGCTTCTTCCCTGGACGGGTGCGTGGGGATGGCCATGCGGCCGTGGGGCTGGGGTGAGCCTGGGGGCCGTGGGGCTGGGATGAGCCTGGGGGCCGTGGGGCTGGGATGAGCCCAGGGGGGCTGGGGTGAGCCAGGGGGACTGTGGCCAGGCTGGTGCTGGTGTTCCCCCAGATCCGGAGGCTCATCGGGGACTTTGGGGTGCCCATTGCCATCCTGGTGATGGTGCTGGTGGACTACAGCATCCAGGACACCTACACACAGGTGAGCAGCCACCCACCCACCTCCTGGGCAGGACTCCTCACCCCACAACCTCCTATGGCCACCTCTGGCTCCCAGCATCTGACGTTCCCTCTCCCTTTGAGTCTGGTTCCTGTGGGTCCCGGTGCCTCCATGGCCCCTCTCACTCTGTGGAGCACAGCCAGTGCCCTCTCAGCATTTCTGTCTCCCCCGCCCCCTGCAGAAGCTGAGTGTGCCCAGTGGGTTTTCAGTGACCGCCCCAGACAAGCGGGGTTGGGTGATCAACCCCCTGGGTGTGGAGAGTGCCTTCCCTGTGTGGATGATGGTGGCCAGCGGCCTCCCTGCCATCCTTGTCTTCATCCTCATCTTCATGGAGACCCAGATCACCACGTGAGTGCAGTGGGGCCGGGCAGGGGGCATTGGTGGGGCAAAGGGAGCCTGTGCTGTGCCAACCATCTGCCCTTGTGCCCAGGCTGATCATCAGCAAGAAGGAGCGGATGCTGCAGAAGGGCTCCGGGTTCCACCTCGACCTCCTGCTCATTGTGGCCATGGGCGGCTTCTTCGCTCTCTTTGGGTTGCCCTGGCTCGCCGCAGCCACCGTGCGCTCAGTCACCCATGCCAACGCCCTCACTGTCATGAGCAAGGCCGTGGCACCTGGGGACAAGCCCAAGATCCAGGAGGTGAAGGAGCAGCGGGTCACCGGGCTGCTGGTGGCCGTGCTTGTCGGTAGGTCTGGCCCTCAGGACCTGGGGGGACTCTGGTGCGGAGGGGGCAGCCCTGGGTGGTTGCAGTGGGGAGGGAGCAGCGTGGAGGGGGCTGGGGAGCCATGGAGGGGCTGCGGTGGGGAAGGGGCAGTGTGGGGAATTGAGCTGGGGCACCCTGAGCCCCAGACAAATTGGTGTGGTCATCCTGTCCCCAGTGGACAGAGGGATGTGGGACCCTCCCCATACGAGGGGCTTAAGTGGGCAGGGGGAGGTGGGGCTGGACGGCTGTGCTGAGCCCGCTCCCCAGGCTGACACTGCTCCGGCCCAGGGCTGTCTATCGTCATTGGGGACCTGCTGCGGCAGATCCCGCTGGCTGTGCTCTTCGGCATCTTCCTCTACATGGGTGTCACCTCCCTCAATGGCATCCAGTTCTACGAGCGCCTGCAGCTGCTGCTGATGCCCCCCAAGCACCACCCTGATGTCACCTATGTCAAAAAGGTGGGAAGAGGGCCTGGGGAAGATCCTTAGGGGCAGGACCCTTGTCTGGGACAGCAGCCAGGCTTGGGTACATGTGTGTGGGAGCTGGGGTGTCTGCAGGACAGGCTGTGGCAGAGCCTTGTTTGGGGGGGCAGAGGAGGGCAGAGTAGGGACTCTGGGGCAGCCAGACCCTGATGGGGTGGGGGGGGACCGTGTCTGGGGCTGTGGGTACCCCTGGGCCAAGCTGTGCCCGTGGTGCCAGGGGGACACAGGGCCCGGCTGAGCCTGACACCTCTCCGTGCCCAGGTGCGCACGCTGCGCATGCACCTGTTCACCGGGCTGCAGCTGGCCTGCCTGGCCGTGCTCTGGGCCGTCATGTCCACTGTGGCCTCCCTCGCCTTCCCCTTCATCCTCATCCTCACGGTGCCGCTCCGCATGTGCCTGCTCAGCCGTATCTTCACCGACCGGGAAATGAAGTGTGTAAGTACGGCCGGGAAATGAAGTGTGTAAGTGGCTGCGTCGCTTGTCCCGGGGGCAGGCGGGGAGCGGCGGCCTCCTGGGCAGGGCAGGGCCGGGGGCCCCTCGCTGCCCCTCAGCCGCCGTGTCCTGCAGCTGGACGCAGCCGAGGCCGAGCCCATCCTGGACGAGCGGGAGGGTGTGGACGAGTACAACGAGATGCCGATGCCGGTGTGACGGCGCCAGCGGCTCACGGCCCGCGATGGGCGCCGGGCACGGCGGGACCCCGCACCGCGGGGCCGGGGGCGGCGGCTGTGTGGCTGTGCCCCGCGGGGACGGGGCCCTGCGCTCCCCAGGCTCTCGGAGGGCACCTGCCAAAGAGACGCCGGCCCCAGGCTCGCCGCCGCGGTACAGCCCCTTGGACACTGCTGCCCACGCCCCGGGACAGAGCCCCCCGGCCCCCTCAGCAGCCCCTCGGCTCCCGCCCGACACTCAGGCGTCACCTGAGCCCCCCGGGGTTCATGAAACACGCAATTCAAAGGCAATAAACAGCTTTATCCCGAGCATGGGGCTCAGGGCAGAGGTGCTGGGGGGACCCCCCTGCCAAGGGAGGCCTGCTCTGAGCAGGCCCTGGGAGGCTACCGGGCTGGGGGCCGGGGCCCCCCCCCGCTGCCTTCGACTAATAAAGAGACCGGACTTTGCACACTTTTCACCAGTTTTATTGGAAAGTTCCCCCCTTCCCGAGCACCCCCCTCCTCCTGGCCCAGGCCCTGCGAACAGCCCCATGTGCACACCCACTCCCGGCCCTGCATATGATCCACTGCAGCCCCCCGGCACCCCTGCACCCCACGGAGGGGCCGGGCCCAGCCCCCATCCTGGTAGCAGTGGTGGGAGCACAGGGATACCCCAGTGCTGAGGGAAGCCCAGGCCAGGCCCAGCCCCTGCAGCAACAGACTGGGCTCAAGTGGCAGAGCCGGGGCAGGGGGGCCACGAGGGACCTTCCCCAGTAACACCCCCCCCCCCCCCACACGCACCCCTCAAGTCACACCCCAGCCCCCCATAATGGCAATAAATAATCTCACTCCCCCAGTCCCACAGCGGGGGCAGGTGCCCACAGCCTGGCCCCACAGCCTGGCCCCCCAGGACGGGGAGCATCTCCATATCCCCCTGACCCCCCGGGATGGGGGGCAGCTCCGTATCCCCCTGCACAGGGGAAGGGGCTGGCAGCACCCACCTGGCCCCCCACACCCCCCGGATCCATCCCTCAGAAGCGCAGCTCCCTCAGCTTCTGCCGCAGGTAGTGCTTGGCCTCCTCGATGCCACTCACCTTCTCCAGCTCCGTGTAGGGCAGCTGTGAGGGGACAGGGATGACGTCAGAGCGGTGACAGCATGTCTGACCCCACTTGTATCCCCAGTACCACCAGCCCACAGCCCCATTCAGCCTTCTGTGGTGGTGGGAGGAAGAACCAGGACACAGGACCCTCCCTGGAGAAGGAGGGCAGCGCAGTTCCTGCCGAGGGGATGGACACAAGCATGGACAGTGGTGTGGGAAGTGTAGACAATTCCCAGCTCCAGGCTCATCCAGCCTTAGCTCAGACCTGGGCAGGTGGTGCAGGCACACAAAGAGAGGAGTCTCGAGCCTCACCCCACCCTCAAGCCCCTGTCAGCAGCCTCCATGAAAGGCGAGAGCTAGGGGTGTTCACCTGGAAAGAGAAGGCTCTGGGGAGACCTTCTAGCGCCCTTTCCAGTGCCTAAAGGTGCTCCAAGAGAGCTGTAGAGGGACTGGAGGGACAAGAGCCTGGAGGGACAGAGCAACGGGGAATGGCTTCCCACTGACACAGGACAGGGTTAGATGGGATATTGGGAAGGAATTCCTGGCTGGGAGGGTGGGCAGGCCCTGGCACAGGGTGCCCAGAGCAGCTGTGGCTGCCCCTGGATCCCTGGCAGTGTTCAAGGCCAGGCTGGACAGGGCTTGGAGCAGCCTAGGACAGTGGAAAGTGTCCTTGTCTGTGGAAGGGGGTGGCACTGGATGGGCTGTAAAGTCCCTTCAGCTGGGTCGTTGCTGTGCCTTCTGCTGGAGGGACAGTCCTGGCCAGCCCAGCCCAAACACCAGCTCAGGGGAGAGCTGGCCCTGCTCCTGGCCTGGCTACGCTGCTGGGCAGCTCCCAGGTGATTCCTCAGCAGAATCACGGGACTCCAGAGCTCTGCACAACCACGGGGCTCTGGGCTGCTGAGCTCCAGAATGAGGAGGAGCCGGTGCTGGCATGGCCTGGCGGCAGCAGGGGTTGAGGCAGTTTGGGAATGGCTGTGGGATGGCACGGTGGATCCACTGCTGCAATCCTGGTCCCCTCTGCAGTACAAGAGTGAACAGGACTGAGGGCTCATTTCCAGTGCCATTTTCCTCAGAAAGACTCATCCTCAGGCTAAAACCACCCACAAACAAGCATGTGGGAGCTGCACATCCTAAACCAATGCCTGGAGTTTGCCAAAGGAGCTGCAACACCTGAGGGCTCTTCCAGCCCCAGCACTCGGCAGAGAGCAGCTGGGGCTGGAACCAGGGCAGGCAGGGCTCTGGCACAGAAGGTGACCCAACCTCCCTCCTGCCTCCTCGGCACATGGGATCACAGGTCACCACACGTGGACACGTGTGTCCCTCCCACCTGATTTCACCCTGAGGCCCCACACCCAACCCCGCCACCATGGCTGTGTCTGCCAGCCCAGGCTGAACACCCTCCCCTTCCCCTCATTCAGGTTGGGTCTCAGCTCACAGGACAGACTGTTCCTTGTCTCTGCTTTCCATCAGGACTGGTGACACCCACTAGCTGCATGGAAAAAGTCCTGGATGGGGTGGGGGGGGCAAGGAGACATGAGGATGAGTCAGCCCTGCTTCCTCTCA
>NW_024581587.1:0-22838 GCF_017639235.1 Corvus kubaryi
CGCTCCCGTGAGTGTTAATGCTTTTCACTCGCTCTATCTGGCACACACGGGTCCCTTTTATCAAAAGACTTTCACACCTGAGGCCTCCGGTCACATAGTTGCAGTAAAGTAACAGCTTGAAAGCAAATCCTTTTAAATCCTGAGGCCAAACACCGTAACAAACATATCTTCTCAAGGGATCAGTTTCCAAATGTGCTTTTGAACCTAAGTCCCAGCAGGCATTCGGCTTAAAGTGTGTGATAGGACTTTACTTATTTATTTATTTATTGTAGAGCCATTCCCACCCCCCCTCATTGTTCCCATCCCAAGATGTGCTATTTAAACCTGTACCTCTGGTGAATTCTGCCATTGAATTGCAGATGAGCAGAGTGCTGCTGGGTGGTGAAACATTGCAGGACAAAAAGACATATCAAAATAAAATCTTATGAGAAAGTGTCGCTTACAGGGAAAATGTGCCTCTGGTTTCGGGAGGGAGAGGGAGGGGAAATCGTGGGTGTGAATCAACATTTCTTTGAAAATCTGCTGTATGTGGGGCAAGGAGCTCAGGCTATGGCAGTTTGAAGGAGACTCTAGAAACGTGAGTGATCTTTGTGAAATATTGTGCAAGGTATGCTGTAAACTACTTAAGGTGCACTACAGGTCTCTACAATGGAGTTACACCTGAGATGTTTATGAGTAGTAGTGCCTGGATTCTCAGTTTGCAAACTGGTACCTGCACAGTGCACTGCTTGCCTTAGGAGACAGCACATTGTGTGTAAAATCATTACCTGTACTTGCAGATTCATATTAGCACTCCCCAGGGCCTGCTCAGACACGCAGGGCTGCAGTTTGCAATTAGCTGATGACTTCTGTGTTTTCAGTGGGTATTATTGCTCGGGATGTTCAGCCCAGTGGGAGCTCAATGGGTTGTTTATATAATATCACGGTTGTTTCAGTCCGTGCTGAGCGCTGCCAAACTGTAAAACAAGACCAACCCCACATACGGAGCACAGTTCCCTGAGGACAGGGCTCCGTACGAGATAAGGCTTGATTTTAATCTCTCTCTTGTCAGCTGGATCTGCTGACAGTTCATTTTCAGGTGACTATGTACTCCACCACCATCACTCACCTTCCCTTCCTGGCTCTCAGTTAAGCTCAGTCACCTTAGGTTGCTATTCTTGTCTGAGGAAAGATAACGAGTAATCATCCCAACGTGAAGTCTTAAATAAAAAATGGCTGCACAGCGTCTTCTTTTTGTGTCTTTTTAATTCCTTGTGAATCAAAGCCACTCCAGAACTTCAGTATCTGCTTACACTCTCTTATTCCAGTAAATCTATCTTTTCATTCCATCTTCTCTCTCACTTGTAAAGGAGGGTTTGTTTGTTCATGCTGTGGGACTTGAAGTACTAAGCAATCTCAGTTCTCCCCCTTCCCCTGAAAATTCCTTTATTCTCATTTTACTGAGAAGAGAAAGGAGGATTGTCAGTAGAGACAAAAGTTAGAAAACCCAGTTCTGTAATTCTATGTAAATCTATCCCTCCAAATACCCCCTTTCCATTCGCCTTAAAAACCCTTTGACACTTTCCAGACCCCTGACATAATTTTGTTACTCTGTGTCCTGTTCCCCGGCTTGATGGAGGTGTCAGGTGAAAATCTGGGACTTACCTTCAGTACATTGGAACCCTTCAGATTTGTTTCTAATTCAGCTCTTATTCACACAT
The DNA here is from genome assembly GCF_017639235.1 of Corvus kubaryi. Classification (NCBI taxonomy): domain Eukaryota; kingdom Metazoa; phylum Chordata; class Aves; order Passeriformes; family Corvidae; genus Corvus; species Corvus kubaryi. The sequence goes on from NW_024581587.1 coordinate 1,701, forward strand.
GCAAATTTCCAGCCCCGTTTATCTGATGCTTTAAATTCAAGCTAGTCAGTCTGTTGGAGAGAGAAGTTGAAGCTTTGACTTCAACCATGCTTGATGTAATTGGCTCTCAGCAATTCAAGTTACCCAGCTTATAAAATGTTAATTTAGCTCCTGTCTGCAGACCAATGCTTTTCAGTTTATTCTTACCCAAGATACAATAGTTTGAAATATGTTATTTCAAGAAAGTAACTCACCTTTGCTGTTACAGTGAACGGAAGGGCACTAATGCATCCAGACACTGAACTGAAGAAAAGCAGGCAGTTCTAAAGCTAAATATGAATTTTATTACGATGAATTAAAAGTGCAAAGCCCTAGAAAGATATTATGAACTTTTTTTTAACAACAGAAGGCAAAAAACCCAAATGCTTAAAGCTAAATATGCCACAGATAATATGATGAGTCAGGACACTGCTTAAATTTTTGCTATGTTGGAGGTTACCTCAATGAAGCATGTAAATAATAATTAAAAAAAAAAAAGTGAAAAGTGATTATTTATTCCAAATCTTTTGCACCAAAGGAGGGTGACTGTAGTTCAATCCTTTCTTCTTAAGAATCAGAACCCCAAGGGCAATCCAATGTAGCCTAAAGCAACAGATTCATAATTATATTAATAGCCATATGCTCCATTTCAGCTAAGCACCCCCTGGCAGTGTGGTAATCCTCCCTGATTCTGAAAGTTACATATAAGGCTGCAGATATAAAAACCAATATGAATTGAGTCTGTAACAGAATAGAGGAGATGGTAACTAAGTTGAAAGCACGTCCTTTGGGCACAATCAGCAGAGGGGATATCTGTGGGATATTGAAATGTAAATCAGCTGTGACACATGAAGCCTGTTGTGCCGTAAATTTTTTTGATGGAGTTTGGATACCTGTGTTAGTTTACCCCGTTTCTCTGCTGCTTCGTCCCCTCAGTGCAGTGGGCATTTGGTGACTGCAGGTTCAGGGACTCTCATGGTCATTACTGTGCAAAGGGGATATTTTCCCCCTAGGAACACAGCCCGGGCTGTGAGCGGGAGCCTTTGACCTCCCCTACGCTGTGGCTGAGATCACAGTTCCAGTACAGGTTGTGTCCACACCTTGCTTTGTCCTGTCCTAATAAACACAGCCAAGCTGTGTCATGGGAAATGTGCTCCTTCCCTGGCTTGTGTCAGGGATGTCACAAGCACATGGGATTTCCACTCCTTTGGTCTGTTCATTTTTATTCCTTTGGTCTTGTCAGGCAGCATGAGCATGTCCCCAGAGGAGAGATCTTCCCAGTGTCTCTTTCAAGTCGAACAGTTCCATTATTCCTTTTCTACAGATTAAGATTTTTTCGAAGTTACAGCTAAGAAGCGTCAATTTTGAGACAAGTTAAATGCCCAACTCACTGAACTCTGTGGAAGGATAAAGCCTTCTATCTGCTAGTGGCTATCTTTCTCTAAAAAACATTAGTCCTCAAAACGACTGGGGAAATGTGAGTAAATAAAATCACCCCTCAAATTGTACAGTCAGCTGAGAAGGGGTTACACATTCAAAGCTTTGTACTTCCAAAACCCCCTTTGGATTCTTGTAGCAGAAAAGTGCACATTCTTTTCAGGTCTTGAAACATTCCTGAAATTATCCAACTTGCTACACATTGGCAGTGCAATCCTGCAGCATCTAGATACTTCTCTGCTCGTTCCATTTGTGAATTTGAGATGTTTGACAATCTTATACATTGCCAGTAAAAATACTGAATTATCAGCAAACTTGCAGTTCATCTGCAAAAGTGATGGGATTGATGTGTGTGAGCCCAGGTACCTGAACATTCTTTATCTTTGCACCCAGGAATTTTGCCTTTATTTTCTCTATATTCCCAGTCTTCCAACTGTCTGTACATATGAAAGCTACAAAATTAAGAATATACTTTCAGAAGTTTGTATGGAGACTGTATTTCCCTGGTCTATTCAGTCTTTCAACAGAGAAGTAGGATTTTTAAAAAGGCCTGAGATGTTTTTGAAAAGACACAGGAATGTATGTAAGACGTGTTTACACTACTTTCAGCTTCCAGTGAGCGCCTGAGATGAGTTTTCACTCGCTGTTACCTTGCACTGAATGAAGAAAGCTGGGGCTGCTAAAAACATCTTCTCTTTATCACGCTGTAACATGGCCTCAGAGGGGCAGTGTGAGCATCCCGACATTCCCTAACGCTGAAACATTTCTCCCATGGTGGATCCTGGCACACGGATGCTTTTTCCAAGGTTAATTTAAAAACAAGTGTAAAAAACTGTGTATGATATTTTTCCTTCCTTAAATTTTTTATTATCTATAGGAGCTAAGCATACCTTGGAGAATTCCATCCAAGAGCACTCGAGCACTCCAAAGCCATTGCACTTAGGGATATAAATGCCAAGCTGACTTCAGGAAGCAAAAATGTACAGCATAAATTAAAAAGTGAAAGCTCCATCTCCTACCAGCGAATTTGCAAATACTCTTCTCTTCTGTGGAGTGTCAGGGACACGATTTCAGATAAAGTTGATGTCAATTAGATATTTAATAATCCAGCCAAACCTGCCCTTAATCCATATTTTGTGTTGATAGGCTAGTTCACAGATTAGGAGCTCTTCTCACCTTTTTAGAAACTAATAGTATGATCCTTTTAAGAAGGTAAGTTCTTATCACGTTCAGATGGTTCTCTCGTGGCTCTGTCACCCCCTCTGCCCCGAGCTGTGGAGTTTAATGTCATTGTATTTATAATGATGCTCCCTGGCCTTATCCCACGTTCCTTTTCCTGCTGTCCTTTGATGGAGCTCGTTCTGTTGCCATACAGACTGTATGCCAAATGTTCCTCCAGTGATGATTATTTCAGATCAAAGGTTATTTTCCATTGGCCTTGTTGAAAGGAAAGAAGAGTAGGGGAATATTTTTTTGTTGGTTCCATCATAAAAGTAGCTGCAAAGCAACGGGAACAGGGGGTCCTACAAATCATAGCACTTTATTTTTGTTCAGCTTCACTTATCAATGAGTCTAAAGACAAAGGCAGAGAGACAAATAGAAGAGAGAGGTTTGTTGGTGACTTTTAGTTGAAGTTGTTTTTTTATTCTTTAATGAAGATGTGGTATGGCAAAATTCACTAATTAGAGGAGATGTTGGCAGGCATCCCTAAGAGCCCAGAAACTTGGTATGGTTTGACTTTTTTAGACAGATTTTTTAAAGTTTCTTTCAGGAACTTTCACCTCTTTCTTTGCTGGCGTTTTCTCTGTTCCACACTGACTTACTTTTTTTCTTTTAAATTGTCTGGTTGATTATCATAATTAGGTTAAACCTGTTTTAGCAGCTTTGTTGTCAGAACTGATGAAAGGACCATGGTACGTATTTTCCAGTCAGCAGATCCAATCCCAGATACTGCTCCCTGCAAAGCCTGTGTTCCGTGCTGGTTTGTGGGGATTACAGCTTGGGCAGAGTTGGGAACAAGTCAACAAGAACTCACCTGTGAGGAAGCAGGGATGCACCACTGCCGGTTTAGAAGTATCCATTTCTGTTATCTCTTTTTAGTAGTTTGTATTTTAATGTTTGTTTACACGTTAATGTTATATACAACCTCACCAGCTCACTGGTCTGACCTGCCTTCAAGCAGAAAACCTTCCAGTGCAGGCTGACCCACAGTTTGGCAGCAACCAGAGTCATGCTGCTGCCAGCCCTGCAGGGAGAGGGCAGGCAGGGAATCCAGGGAAATGGTACTGCGTTGGTGTTATTGCAGAAAGAAGGGCCAGCACACGAGGAGAGCTGCAGCTATTGTGGTTGGGGCATGTGAAACCGTTCTTAATAACAATATCCTCCCACATCCATTCAGCATCTGTGCCTCACTAAGTCCTAATGATGTGTAATAACAGTTTCAGCCGAGCGCAAACAAGTGTTCTCTCCTCACAAAACACAAGCTACATCTTCCCTGTATTTAGGAATTGTATCCTATTATATCGAACAGGGAGCAATCACCCTGCTTATCTGCAGTAAGAAAATTTTCCATTTAAAGTATAAATCTTTTAGAAACCTAGGAACAATTGAGAACAGGAAATCATTCTGGAGTTCGTAGCACAATGAATCAGAAGCTGCATTATGGTTCTGATTTGCAAAGCTGAATTGAAGTCATTGAGCTGTATCTAGTTAGCGCTGATAAGACTGTGGTTCAAAAATGGTCATGGATTAAATGCAGCCTCCATGGCTCAATGATTACTGCCAATGTTCAGTGTTGATATTAATATTAGCAGCTCCTCAGCTGGGATCAGGAGACAGTGCTGATTAGACACCTTGGAATAGATGGTTTTCTAAAGTACAGTTTCAGAATCTAATTTAAGACAAGATCAACCAAAAGAGAAATCAAATCCTTTTTTTGAAAAATAACCCCACACTGCAATAATATGTGAAAGATGGAGAAGAAACTACAGAACTACAGTGCACAGCAAGCCTGCAGGAAAGGAAGATCACTTACCTCTAGCTGCTGAATGGCATTAACGTGTCACAATGCCTGTGGCAAGCTGCAGAGAGCCAGGGAAAGGAGCAAGAAGCTTTGCCACCTTTTGATTTCTCCGTTTGTTATATATCATCCATTTATGTTAGTCCTGGCTTGCTTTGATTGGAATCAGAAGCTGCCTTGTGAATAGTGCAGATACATGTTTGGCTTTTCTTCACTCTTACGCAAGATCTACATTCCTCAAGAAATCCTCTAATTCAGAGAAATCTTACGGTGACATCTAGACTTGGTAAAAAACACTTCACATCCTTTGAGGGTTTTTTACCTTCAGGATCTAAAATAAATCTAATTTTAAACACCTACATTTCTTTTCAGACACAGTTTCTTTGTACAAAACCTCTGTATGTGGAAAGCTCGGGTTAGGCTTATTGCACCCACTTCACACCTGTTTGATTTACTGAGCATTCCTCAGTGCTCTGCAGAGCCAAATAAAGGGCTAAACTATCGCAGCTCCATTGTGGAAGGGCAAGAGACACACACACACAAAAATACCTGTGAAGAGAATCAGGACAACTGAATTCCTGACCCCAACTTTACTGCTCTCTTGATTTTTCACTTTTCTTTAAGAACATCATCCTTCTTGTATTCCTTATCCTCTCCAATATGGCATTCCACAAGGATTTATGCAGTGTACGTAGTCCTTGCTTCTAAATTTCCTAGAACAACAACACAGAGGCAGAAAGTCGGCTCAGAGAGTAACATTGCTTGATGGGCTGCATTTTAAGCTTTCTGTTCAAGTGTGGAATAAATGAAGAGTGAGAATACCCTGAGAAAGAGAATGTCACTGCTTTGTCAGAGAGAAAGGGTATTTATGGACTGGTATGGGAAGCTGATACTGCTGTCATTTTGTGGTGAAATACAGGATTTCTTCTTTAATTACTATCAATCTTCAAGCATAATTAAGGAAAACCAGAGGTGAAAGTGATGCCCAAATCTTGTAGCTGGTTCTGCTATCAGGCCACACACGAATCTCTCACTGCAATTAATATCCCTTGGACGACTCCCACTGATGTGCAGCAGTTTGAAGAACAGAGGGATACATGGAGTGATATTTTGCTGCCTATCAAACTAATGGGAATTTGTGCATCTGTGAGATTTAATAGGTGCAGATCTGTTGTCACATACGCATTTGTGAAACCTAAACTTGGATCAGCAGTAGGGGTGTTTACACTTACTATGCTTATTCTTTTTATTTTTTACTTGACATGGTTCTATACCAAGAGGCATTTACAGAGATCATTGCAAACTTGCCCGTTTTCAGAAGAGCATCTCTTAAAAACACAGAGATAAAACTCAAATTCCAGGCAACTTCAGGTCATGATAGATCTTCAGTTTCAGTACAGTCCTGGGCTTGTATTGATATTTTCATAACGACTAATCAAAACAAGATAAGAGGAAAATGCTTCCTATTTTACCTCCTACTAAATTTTCCTGGAAAATTACTCAAGGCTAAAGTCCCAGTTATTAAAGTACTAAATTTTCAAAGCAATAACTTGAGCTATTCTTTCTCCCCTTCCCCCATTCCTCCTCCTCCAGGAGCAGCAGTCTTCCAGCTGCCTGATATTGTGTAAAAAGCCAGGGTCATGTAGATGTCACATCTTTGCTGTGTCCCTCAGCTTCTTTGCACGCTCCTCGAGGTTGCTAGGGTTTGGCATTTGGATGTTACCGATGTGCTAATTACAGAGGAATTTGAGGATCTCCAGCAGTCGGCTTTCTGACCCATTTCATTGTTGCAGCTGTCTGTAATCGTTGTAAGATTTACCTCCCAAAATCCGTAGAAAGTCCATCTCTTTCTCAGTCTGTATGCTAGATGGAATAACCTGAAATACGGCCTTTTAAAAGGAACTACCAATGGACAGTGGGAACCTCCCCACCAGAAATGGTGAAATCCTGAACGTTGGGCTTTTACATTAAATACCTTGGTAAGTCTGAAATGTTGTACAGATTCTAATGGGTGAGATCAAAACCGAGTCCCATGGCCACCTTCCAGAGTTTTAGAATGGAATAAGAGTCTTTTATTAGCTTTGTTTCCATTCTCTCACACAGCTTGGGTTTTTCAAAGCTCTGTGGATGGATTTATGGATTATGCTGGAAACTACATTTGCTTAACTGAGATCTTAATCAAACGAGCTGCTTACAAGTGCAGTTTATAGGATTGCTGCCTTCAGTTTTCTTGGGTTCTCCATCTTCTCTGTGGAATGAGCTGCATGGGGAATTCCTTCAGATCTCACACGCACAGAACTCAGCCCTGCACAGCATCTCCAGACATGGAGCTGGGTTCCCTCTGACTGCCCATCCTTCCCACAGGGGTAAGATTCAGTAAACCTTACCAAAAGCAGGGCTCAGTTGTTCTTAACCAATCTGAACCACAGTTTTTTTCTAACTTCAGCACAGTGGCCAGCACAAATCCTTCCCAGCTCACACCTCATGTGGGGTTTTCAGGTGTGCTTCACTCTGCACTGCCATTGTATTTTATGAGGCTACATACAAAAATGTTTGTTATGATCACTCTAAAAAGCATGTTTGCTCAATTAAATGATAACTTGCTTTTTGCTTAACAGCCAATTTTCACATTTTTACTGGTTTTAAAGAGAAGGCATAAGAAGGATTGTGTACAGCCCATGAGGTTTTTGTAAAAGTGAGTTTTTTATTAATAGGCTTCAGCTCTGTAAAGCCTTCTACGTGTGCTTCATTTGACTGCAAGTGTCATCTCTTGGTTTCCAGGTGATTACCCCCATCAGTGCAGCTCAATGCGTGTCAGGTGCACAAATCCAAGACGTTTCCTTAACTTGTTTATTCCCTATGTGAGACATTGGAGGTTTTTCAATAAAGGTTTTTAAGAAAACTTCCACAAAGCAGGTTCCAATCCTTGCCCAGCTCCTGTTAAATTCACAATGCTCTATTCTCCACCATCTCTGAGCAGCAGCTGCAGCAGCTCCAGGATCAGACTCCTGCCAGCAGGAAGCCTTGCTGTCCCCCAGACACCATTAGCAGCAGACTGTTCCTGAAGGTACATGTCAGGAGATTAAATTTTCTTGGCAAGCAAGGTAGCCCGGGGTTAAAAACATCAGAACATCTGCATGCTGGTGTCCTTCAAGTTTTAGCATGCTATCTTCAGGATTATGCCCCAGATTAAAGAGTTTTATTTTACCATCAAAGTTCTATAATGAGGATCTCTTGGAACAGGACACATGATCTGTTTTGCTCACTGCTCTAGGGGCTTTCTTCATCTTTTCTGGAGTTTGAAAGCTAATGTTCTTTGACATTCACTTTACATTGACACTTGATATCCAGTAAATCAAAATAAAAATATAAATTTGATCTCTGGAAATCAAGATTAGTTTAATGTTTACTATCCTGATGCAAATTAGATTTCTCTTCCTGTCTACAGGGGGTCAGTTTACAGGTATTACAAAGGTTTGTGTTGACATCCTACTAACTGGAACAATACTTTGGCTAAAAAGAGACTGTTTATTTAATGCCTCTCAATTCATATATATAGCAAATCTTCTATGCATTATTAGTTTAATTTGCCTTCTGTTTCACATGTGAAACTGCAAGATTTATATTTTTATGACAAAGCCTTTCCCTCTAGTGAGAAAAATACAATGTATGCTGATGTAACCGATATGCCTTTCTTTAGTTAATGACTCCATAACTTAAATTTTCAGTGTAGCCAGAAGCAAAAATTTAAGACTGATACGTTACACACATATTTAATTTTTTTTTAATAAGCTGAAGTATCTAGATTGTGATCTGAAAAAGTGTCAAAGATTTCCACAAGCAAGCTGTGGAAAGCCTGACAAACTGTTGAACCTTTTCTCTGTATCGTCACATGCCATTCATCCATATTCTCTGCCTTCAGCTCTCCATGTGCAGCCCGATTGTCCAGCAGGGTGGAATCACAGGTACCGAGCTGCTGGGGTGATATTCCCAGTGCCTGGAGTATCAGAACCACTCATAACACTGAGAAAATGTTTTAAATTTATTTTTAATACTAATTTTTTAATATTTAACTTAGCTGGCAGACTCCTCTGAAGTGAAACTGACTGTATGTTCTGGCAGTGCTTATTATGCATGGAGTAATCCAAGTACTCTAATGGAGTACTACAAGTACTCTACAAGTAGTAATACAACAGGTCCCAAACATGGACCACTGTGCTATTGTAAGACAGCTCTTATTTCAGAAAGACGTTTTTCATACATTTGCACTACAATTAAAATTATAAAAATCACTGTAATAGCAGAATTCCCTGGGGGTAAACAAGTAAAACGGGATTTGCTTTGTTAATAAGGAGTGAAAAAAAGCCCAAGCAAATTCAATCCAAAAGCAAAAGCACACATACAAAAAAAGAAACCCCAAAAAACCCCACCCAAAATAAGGTAAAGAAAGAAAAAAATATTGTGTGGTAAAAGCTTCAGCAGCTTATTCTGCTGTGAAAAAGTGCTTGGAAACACGTTTGTTTGAAACCAGGCACATAAACATCCCGTCTGTGATACACAGAGATATGCACGTTTGTGCAGGGCGTTTTGACATATTCCTGTTTCTGTGCTGGCACCAAAAAGACCATTTGCTGATCTTGATCTCAGACTATTTTAGAAAATGTGCAATTAAAAAGGGTGTGTGGTGGGGGGGAGGAGGTAGGATTGCTGGAGTGGAATCACTCTTATTCAGGCTGCTAGGCTGTTTGTGAAAGGTGGAGTGATTTACTGCTGTACCATGGCCATCAGCTCGTTAATAAAACTAGAAAGAACTAAAAAGCTTCAAAAAAGATAACTTGGTGGAGTTCCTCCCCTGATACACGAACTGAGGAGGAACAATGCTTTACAGTGCAGAAAGACTGAGCGTGCAGCCTCGTGAGTCCTGTGCTGGAGCAGTAGATGAGATCCATCAGCACCACGTCCTCAGGGAAGGCTGCTGGGAACGCCAGGGCTGGCAGTGTTTGCTTTGGACCGTGCACACCATGTTTGTTATTGCTGTGCCCGTGCACAGAGCAGAGCCTCGTGTAAACATCACCGTCCTCTCCTGGCACCGAGCTGCTCCAAAGCACAACAGGAGAGGTTCCTTGTGAGGAGCTACCCTTGCCTTGGGCAGCACGGGCATTCTGTTCAGCAGAGGCCTCTGTGGGTCGGGTGCAGGTATTTCCAGCTCCTGAGCTGGACCTGCAGTGAGAGCAGGTTGCTGCAGAGTGGAAGGCAGTGGAGCTGGGAGAGGTGGCACCAGGCGAGGGTTTGGCACAGAAGCAGCTGCTGCTGGTATGTAGCTGATGCTGACATACCTGAGGGGTCTGTTTTATGGTACAAGTCAGAGAGGAAAGAATTTCATTTTATATGCAAAGAGTGGAAAATGATCGAGTAGTATTCAATATTGACAGCAGGCAATCTTTTCTTATAGAGGAGTGGAATGAACAGAAATGTGAGTATTTCACCCATGGGTGGATACACATAAACAGCTGGCTAAGTGCAAAATTGTGTGTCAGTCTGCTGGGGAAAAGGGTAAGCTAAGAGGAACTTAGGAAAAGTGAAAAGTAAATACAGAAACTTCTGGTAAGTGAATGGATCTATTGCTATGGGTGAATAGGCCCTAAAAACAGTCCCTGTCACTCCGTATTTCACTCATCAAACACAAGTTCTGTTGGTAACATTCTGTACAGAGCAACCTAATTAATGGACAGATTCCAATGTAGAGCAGCTACTGTGAATTTTCTATTACAGATTTTCAGTGCCTTTTACCTTCTTACATTTTCCTTTTACGTAATTTAAGGACTACTAACTACCATAAATATGTAAAAAATCCTGTTGTGTGTGCAGAAAAACAAAATACAGAGTCAGAGAGACACCAATTTTTCATATTGTGTGTGTGTGTGCCAATAAATGTTCTTAAAGTGTTCTAAAATGCAGCTTCCCAGGCATTGTTTTCTGAAGCCCTCTGTTGTGGGTGGGCAGTTTCGGGGGTTGTCACCTTCCCTTTTCCTGCTCTCCTCTAAGTGGGACTTCCTTCGCTGTGGGCAGTGCAACAGCTCTGCTCTGCTCTACTTGTCGTGTCCCATTTGCTGCCACCCAAATCAAAAGCAAGTGGTTTGGCACATCTCTGAGACAGCTTTTTTTTTAAAAAAGCAACCTTCCAAGGACATAACTCCACAGTGCCATTGCCGGGAACCAGGCTGCGTTTCTAAGCCCATTTGCTTTACTTTATGTGCTGCTTCCTGTTCTTTTCACATTCTCCTCTCTTTTGTCTTTTAAGCCTGAACTGCGGAGATTCTCAGGGCCAGATCAGAACTTTCCTTCCAGGTGAGATCAAAGAGGGTCTGTTAGAGGCCTGGTTGTCTCTTTTTCAGTTGAAAAAAAATAAAAATCAAACTTTCCAGCATCTGCTGGAGCCGGCACAGATGTACATACACTAGTATGGTAGAGGATTTAAGGCAAATTTCTGAAGCTGTTTTCAACACCTTTCATTGCCCTTGATATTTTATTTTAAAGGTTCTAAATGCCAAATCTTAGTTTGTGGATTGTGACAGAAGAATCAGTTAGGCTATTGAATTCCTTATTTCCAGCTGCTGTGTTCCTGTTGAGATACTGAAGTATATGAGCAAACTGAGATCTGATTCATTATAAAATAGGTACTGCAATGTAACTTCTAAAAAGTGTTCATTGATTATGGAAATTCCACTGTTAAATCCAGAGCAATAGCTCAGGATTTCATACTGTTATCCAGGGAAGAACACTGGTTTATAACTGCTTTCCTGAAAGTGTTATCCTATTTTCCTCTTCCCGTCACTTTATATTTCGAAATTTAAAGATTTTCAGTGTCAGGGTCAGCTCTTTCAGGAGTAGGTAATGAGTGTAGGATCTGCTCATGATCAGAATCTCCATACAAAATTTCTCCTATTTACTATTTCTCACCTTTTCCCACTGCCATTTTCCTTTTTTCCCTTTTCCTTTCCTCTCAGCATTCTGGATTAGTATGATTTATTTTGGTTCCACATGGGATAACTTCCTCCCTCCTCAGCCACCAGCTCTGCCCCACTGTCACACAAATGTCACACACCAATGTGACCCAATTAGTGGCTTTTAGTCCTAACAGGGGTGACCAGAACCGTGCAGTTGGTGCTCAAACAGGCTCGTGGCACTAAAGACACAGTTATGACTATTATGCCAGTGGTTAGAAGGAAGGGAAAATACGGGCACAGCATATGGAGATCACTGCAGAGCCTGCAGATTGTTTTTGTACAGGAAAGAGGAACAGGGGTGACAAAACTCTGACCTTCCTGTCAGCGTAAGAACTTGGCAGGAGAGAGGGCATGGAGACTGAGTTAAGGGCACCTTCAGGAGAGAGGCTGGAGAAGCAAAGGAAAAATGAAGTAAGAGATGGAATTGTGCCCTCACCTACCCAGAGCCTTGAACAAGTATTTGATTTTAGTGCAGAGGAAAATGCAATTGAATGAAAGGATTGCGGAAGGTGGGAAAAGACACAGTGAGAACAGCAGGAGCTTAAGAAAGCAACAAAGTCTGCAGGTGGTTTCAGTTGAGGAGGGCAGAGGAGGTGGCTGCAGCACTGTATTTATTCCTTCCCTGTCATTAGAGGTCGTGTGTGTGCATGTAATGGCATTTCTCTTGCAGCTTTTTCAAACCATCATCCTTGGCTGGTAGCATTTGTGCCACTTCCACATAAGATCAATAACAAAGCCAAGTTCCTGCTGGACTTCATAAAATCTCAGGAATGTCTCCTTTGGAAGGGTCGAAACTGCTGGGAAAAGACAGGATAGGAGTTTGCTTTAGGGTTGTTTTATTGTGCTGTTGTTACTCTGGAGGAGTGCAGCAGCATAAAGGGTGTTAGTTTGGTGGCTGAAGTTCTGGAGATGGAGAGATCCTCCTGTGTATGCTGTTCATCTGATAAATTTGTAATTTTTATTAGCATTTGCTTGGTTGTCCACTTCTAAGAAGGGCAAAGCATAGATAGGGCCAGGGAAACTTAGAGAAATTCTAAGGAAATTCTTCTGATTCTGGAGAACATTGTTACAGCAGCTGAAAGCAGCACTGAGTGGTGGTAACTGTGGGGTGCATTGAGTTAGTGAAGAGTATTCTACAAACCCCTCCTTGCCTGCTGGAGGCTTTGTGGAGGGTAACAGGCTCTGTCCCTGTGACAGACGCAGTTGGTGCAGCAAACCCTGGCAGCTGGGATGCACTCTGGATACTGGTGTTTTTCCACTGTGTTACCAAAATGTTTATGACAAAAATGCAAATTACAGCTGCAAGGCTTGCAAATGTACATGATGCTTTGAAGGAAAATGTACTGTGTGAATTTCTTGCTCCAATTTATACTCCCTCCTTTCCCCCTCAGGTATGGACTCCTGCAATTCTTCATTTGAGCCTTTAGCACATTGTACCTCAGACTGCGTAAGGAAGTTACTTCAAAGTTTTCTTTTGTGCACTGAACTAGATTTGTTTGTTTGTTCTGCAGCCAAATGCAAAACCTTCTCCAGCTGAGGCAAGTTTAACCGAGGCTCATCTTTCTGAACCTGCTGCTGGGGCTCTGAAATTGTGCCTTGTGTACATGGGGATAAGAGGTGGCACAGCAGACATTGTTTGCTATACACTGGGTTTGCTTGGCATCTGGCAAAAACTGGGTATTTCTTTATCAATATTGAGTTAATCAGTGCATCCTGTCAGTCTCCAATGGCCCAGGATCCTGCTGTGCATGGTGGGAGTATCCTCAGCTGCAGTGTGTGCCCCAGAGCTTCCCTGCAGACTGCCCGTGGTACCTACCTAAACACACTTCTGGTAACGTGTTAGTGAGTTGGGCAGGAATCACCACTCTATAAATCCTGGGAGAGAATGTAGAAAAGCCAGTTTCACTTGTCTTCTGGATGAAGCTGATGGGATATAGCTGAATTTTGCTCAGTTTCTGAATTTCTCTGAATTCTTACCTGAAGAAATGTAGTAAGAGTCACCCAGTGTGTATCTGAGAACAAAATCCAGATTCGTAACATTTTTGACATATCTCTAGACCTTTTTCCCCAGTATTAGTTTGTGGGATTGCTTTTCCCAGCTTTTCCAGTACATTAGGTCTCCATAGGGCTGGTTGTTAGTGAGATGATTCAGAGGAGACATCCCTGGGGAGCCTGAGTTTTCTGGGTGGGTGGTCTCACAGTAGTCAGAAGGAAACAACTGTTGTTACCTCTATGTCCTGCTGCATGGGAGCAGAACCATTCCAGCACAGACAGACATTTCAGCACAGGTTCCCTGAGTTTGGGGGGGCAGCCCTGGGACTTGTCACGCTGTCACCTCAGCTTCTGTAGCCAACAGCAAACATGGGAACTGTGCAGCCACTTCTGCCCTTTCCCTTCGCTCTCTTAGGCCATGAGAGCAGGCACTCAGCCTGGACTGACTGGAAAGGGGCACTTGGCACAAGGCCAGCCTCAAATGGTTTGTTCTTGCTGTCCTGCAAAAAAAAAAAAAAGTGTTTTGGCAGCATCCCTTTTTAATAAAATGAAAATTTATATTTATGCAGAACGTTGGATGTTACATTCAGAATAAAAGAAATCCGTATGTAAGTAAAGGAAAGGACTTATCAAAAGAAGCTCAGTATGAAAGGAACTGTAATTTCAGTTGCCATTGATACTCATTGCTAAACTGGTGATAAACTCATCTGTTAAGGAAATAAATGTCAATGTACTTTTGTGTCATAGGTTAGCAAGCATAGTCCCGGAAGGGACGTCCTTGCTAAGGGGTGCTTACAGTTTCCTCTGGGAACTGATAGAACCTATCAGCTGGCCAGTTTGAATATGGACAATTCTCTAAGCCACTTAAAGTTGTGATCACCTCTGTGATCCACATTTAAGAATAGGCAAACTCCCCCTCCAGGCTCTCTCTCGTTTCCGGCGCTGGGACAGGTGGCTGCGGGCCCCGTGTGGGGGCCAGCGGGCCCGGCCAGGCCCTGCTTGGGCCAGGCCGGGCCGGGCCACGGCCATCCTGGAGCCATGGACCTGTTCCAGCCGTGGAACCCCCCCCACTGCCTTGCTGTGGGCAGCCGGAGCGGCTCGGCTCTCCCCCCTCTCCACTGCGATAAGAAAAATTCAACATTCCAGCTGCAAAGCTGCAAGGCCGAGGTGAGATTAACCCTTTTACTGCTGTGAAGAGCTGAAAACCTGAGGGAAGAGAGAGAGGAGATGCTTAAAGCTGAAATTCTGTTGTGAAGCTATGATATATCAGAGTATCCCGTTGTAATTTCATGAAGATATGGGGGGTGGAGTGTTCAACTCGTGAGCAAAAGCACCTGCGCTGAGATAGGCAGATGCTGACGCAGCTGTAATTTCATGAGAAGTTTGGACAGGGAGAGATGAACCAGATGAGGACTTTTGCTCCAAACGGGAAAGGAGAAAACCTCAGTCCGTAGAGATGAACCAGATGAGGACTTTTGCTCCGAACGGGAAAGGAGAAAACCTCAGTCCGTAGAGATGCTCCCAGAGATAGTCCTAAAGATGAAGATGATGAAGACCCTTTGCTCCCAGGGAAGGAGAAGGGCCTCTGTTTTTGTTTCTGAACGGCTCAACCTTAAAATTGTACCCCAAAAAACTTCAAGAGTGGACCCTCGAAAGCAGTTGCGGGAAAAGCTGCAAGTCGGGGGAAAGGACTCACACGCAGGCAGAGAGACTCCTCTTCCTAAATGGACTGAACAATATTTGGAAGTGGGCGGCTGTCTCGTTGTGATAATGTTTTCATAGCATGAGCAAGAAGAGACTTCTCTTTCTAAATGGACTGAACAAGGTTATTATGGAAGTGGTAAACAGACTGAACATCTTAAGGGTTGTCTTTTCACATTGTCAGTGGGAGAAGGGAGGAAGGTGGGGGGAGGAGGAGAGTTCTGAAGGTGGTATAATTTTTTTCTTCTTTTAGGTCTGTTAATAAACTTCTTTATATTCTTTCAAGTTTGGTGCCTGTTTTGCATTTCTCCTAACTCTTATCTCACAGCAGATAAACAGTAATGAGTATTTTGGACCAAACCACTACACTAAATTGGTGTTTCTGCCCGGTTACAAACCGAACCCGTGACATTTTGTAATTTAAATGAGAACTTGTAATATGGAAAATATGCTTCCTGTTCAGATTCTTAAAGGTTTGCTTTGAAATGGGAGTCCCCTGTGATGTCTGTTTCATTTTCTTTTATTGTTAAAGTGTTGTGTCACTGATGACATTTCTGCTGAATGCTGCCCAATTAGAACATTGAACATCTGCACAGGGACATTATCTCCTCCCAGGGGGATTATGGGAAACAAGCACATTGGTAAACAAAAGAGTAACTGAAATTATTTGTAGGAAATTTAGTCACTTTGCTGGCTGCCAAAGGTTGAGCTTTACTAACAAAACATTTTTGCCTTTTATAGATAGATCAAATATTAAGGGAAAGAAAGCTTTTATAATAAATACAAGGAAAAAGTTGTGGTTTGCACTGTACTTCTAAAAATCATTTTCATGGGTGAGTGGGTGTTGGGGGGACAATTTGCTTTGATTTAAGGTATGTGTTTGTAATATCCTTACTACATCATTTAGGGCAGCTCTTAATTTATTCTTTCTGTGAAGTAAATGAAAATCTACTGAAATGCCCAGGATCACATACAATAGTATATAGATGTAAATGTCATGTACTCAGTCTGAAGTTAAACCGTATTATCTTGGTGCCAAGGTTCTGGATTTTTAACAATTCAGTTGATGTTTTAATTCCAATTATGGTTTTTGTGGTCAGACACTGAAATGATTATGCACAAAATTCCCATCCAAGTCGGTGGGAATCTCATGTGTGCAAGTTTTGCAGGCTCGGGGGCATAACCACACGCAGGCTATTTCCAGTACAGCTTTCACCAGAATCCTTTAACCCAGACCTTTGCGAGGCAGCAAAGGAGGAAGCAGGTGGAGCCCCTGTCTCCCAGTGCTCTGTGTCCCCGGGGTAAAGGCACGGAGGGAAGATGAGGGCACAGTGCAGCCCGTGCTGCAGGGAGCTGGGAAGGTCCTGGAAGGCTGCTGCTGTCCTGGCAGGGCAGTGTCTGTCTGGCAGCGTCTGTGTGGCTGTGCCTTCCTCAGCCAGACTCTGCTCCTTCCCTCTTTTGTCTCCTGAGCCTCGGACACCTCCCACGGCCTCCCTTCTGCTCTGGCACTCTCCTCTTTTTCCTGTGCCTTTCCTTCGAGCTTGTTCCCTTTAACCTGACCGCACGGGAAGTTCAAAATCTGCTGCTCTCTCTGCTGCATCCCAGTGATGTACTCAAGTGACAGATGTGTTTTCCTAATCTATGTGTGGGGTCTGTCTTGGCTATGAAATTGGGAGATCAGGAGCTGCTGATCACTGCTTAGGGCAGTGGGATTCATTCTTGCTTGATCATTAAGGCTGACTTGATAAACTCAAATTGTACTTACCGACAGTAAATGACAAGAAATAATGTGTCTCCTTCCTGTTTTTATTTTATCTTTACATGTTGGATTAAACAATAGCTTGTTCTGACCCTGGCAGTATTATAAATTTTGAATTATTCTGTTTCATTTCTTTCAATGACCACTGAAATTATCTGCAACAATCATCCAAAATACTGCAATTTAAAGTGTTATTGCAGTGTTTAGGACTGTTGCTGTGGAATGTTGTTCCTTAATTCTTACCTGTTAACTTTTATGAGGGATATAGCCATTGAAATAGGTAGGAGGGATTCTGTCACACAGGAAGTATTCTGTATTTTCTTAATGGATAAATATTGAATGTCTCCTTTACTTTGATTTATCTCAACAATATATCTGTCTGCAGTTCCCCCTCCCTCCCCACCCCAAAATGAATAGTCCTGCTGTTGAAATGAGAGAAAGTATGTTTCTACGTCTTGGAAATAGAACTAAAAATACCTGCTTGACCTGTGGGCTTTCAGACAGCTCGCAGTTGTGGTTAACACGAGCCCCCTGCAGAGATCAAAGGCTGGCCCCATCCTGCTTGAAACACCGCTGTCAGTACCTTGTTGTTAGGCAAAAAAGTAAGAGAGTGTTCCCCTCTGCTGTGGAAAAGCAATGTTTATTTGATCTTGGCCCTCTTCTGAATAATTTCACTAAATCTAATTGCTCTTGATGTTTTACCCAGTACATCATGGGCTTTTTCAGAAGTAGCTCTTTATGCAATGGGTGAAGCTTCAGAATACAGTAAGGACCACTTCAAATATCTCTCATCAAGGCAAAGAACTCTAGATAGATTACTGCAGATCAATCTGTATAAACCCTGCATAAACACTGAAGCTCTTTTAAGTTAAAATGTACTTTACAAAACCCTTATGTTGTGAAAGGTGAAATACTCTGCAATTATTAAGAGAGTTATCATGTGAAAAGAGCTAGAAAGGGCTGTTTAATTCACTGGTTCCTGCCAATTTATGATGAAACAAAACATATTATTAAATTCTTTCCAGGATATTTATTACCATACGTTAAGATTTTATGCTACCACAATGTGAACTCCCTGCACGTCAAACGCCAGCCCTGCTTCTCACAGGAATGGTGTTCCTGCCGTGTGTTGCTTGAGTGGAATCAAGGAACTTGACTTTTACTGACAGTCGTTGCGAAGGGCTTTGCAGAGGGCTGTGACATTTGGTTGCTGCTCACACTTGTGCTGCCATGCAAACGACTTACAAACTTTGCTGCACATCTCTAAGAGGTTTCCCAGTGAACCCATAAATGGGAATGACAGCTGGCAGGTGTTTTTCAAGTACAAATCTCTGAAAACTGAAAATGCTCTTCGCTGGGGGGTTCATGTGTATGATCCCAGAGCAGAGATGAGCAGGGGTGATGCCTCCCTTTACTGTGAGACCGGAGCACGTGGGAAATATGGGTTCTCTTCCAAAGTCCACTGCTGCTTTGACAGGTGACATAACCTCTGTGTTTTCTGTCACACAGTTATTGGAAACCTCTCCTCCTGACCCTCCAGACACCATGCCAGTATAAAGTATGACGTTCGAATGAATCCGTGTCTGGGTGCAGAGGGTGCTTTAGGCAGACTCAGAACACAAAGTGGCAGGTGACAGATTGTCTCCCTTGGGCGAGAGGACACCAGCTGCTCAAGCACCATTTGTTCCCTCCTTTCCATTACTTTTGCTGCAACCAAAGAAGCTGCTGAGGTAGGTGGATATAGAGGAGTCGATAATGTTTGGGGAGGAGAGTCACCAGGAGCAATCTCTGCAGCAGCAGTAGCAGTTGTCAGCCCCATCTTTTAGCAGCTGCAGGAGTGAAACCACCACTCAGTAAGGAAGGGCTTTTGCTTCCACCTCACACCCTCGCCCTCCTCGAGACAGAAGTGGGCTCATCCCCTGCCTTTATTTTTGCTTCCCTGTAGGTGTTAGATGGCAGCAGCCAGGGTATGGAAGAAAGAGTGGGGGCTGCTCTGAGGTCACCTTCAGTCATTCCACCTTTCACCTGCACAGAGCCATTAGAAGCTCACTCGGCCCTTGAGCCTTTTGCTTAACTTTTCCCAAACTCCACTTCTCCCCCCCAGCTTTCATTTTCTCCCCACGTTCTCTCATTTCATAGAGTGCCTCCTGTGGCTCCTTTCTGCATGCCCCAGCTGGTCATTAGCCAGCAAACATTCCCAGCTTTCCTACTCTCCTGAAGACAGTTCTACTGTAACTGTGTGGCTTCATCAACAGTGGGATGTCCTTTATACCTGTGCATGCTGTTTCTGTGCCTGGAGAGAGGATTTCACATGAATGGGCCACTGGGCTGGCTGGGCCTCGGTTCTGGACCACCACAGCTGCCTGGGGTCTGGGTGTGTTCAGGGCTTGGAGCACAAGCAGCCCTTTTGCTGCTTTCTGACCTCTGGGGAAAAGAAAACTCTTCACTGCACTGAGCCTGTCTATTTAATGAGTAAAGGAATTCAGATCAGTAAAAGAAAATAGCAGCAGATCTGAAGGAACTCCCTAGGGCCAGAGGCAGCATCTCACACCCTTGAACACTGATTTGCTTCTGTGCACTTCCAGAAGAGATTTTCCGCTGGTGCTGGAGACTGGACTAGGTTCCTCCTCTCCACTGCTCAAGGCACAAGCTGTGTCTGGGGTTGGCCTCTCTATAGGCCTGAATTTTGTTCTGAGGTGATAAAGTGATCCCTCCTGGTACACTCTTGTGACTTTCACCTTCCCATTTTATTTGATGGGAGATTTATAAAGACAGAGCTCCTCTAGCCATCATCCTTGGCATTTATTTCAACATTAGATAGAATTTGTGATTAAAATCATGACTCTGACACATTAAACCAAAGTTCAGTGTGAAAGAAGAAGCTTTATCTTATAAGTGTTATGATGAGTTCCTTTATTTCTTAGTTTTTCAAAGCTCCTCCCCCAAAAAACTTCTTAGTTTAAAGACTTGAAATTCAAAACATTTATTAATAATGTAAAGGGCTGCCTGCCACTCAAAAGCTATAAAGAAACTCTAAAATCAAAGTGAAATAGTTTCTTCATCAAAGCAAAAAAATTCCAACTACAGCTTTGGTACAAGCTTTGGTGGTGCTTTGCTGTGTTTTTAAGCCCACTTAATAAATCCATACCAGAGTCAGTCCTCAACACACAAATTTACAGTCTGTCTCAGCTGTTAACCTGGATGGAACAAAGGACTACATTTTAAATCTTCTGGATTGTGTTTCTACTTGTATTATTGATGTATATGTGAGTTTCAAGACATCAACTGCATCCAGCTTTTTTAAAAGTCCTCAATTTCTGCTGCTGTAAAATATGAGTTACCTGGGGAGAAACATCTTCACTCACTGGAAACCTGCAGCTTCCACAGGGTTCTAGAGACTGAACATCTTGCTGGATCTGGAGCTGGTGCCTTTGAGAATGGCACATTAGATCCGCATGTAGCACGGGTCCAGCACCTCCAGCTCGGGATTTACCGAGCCCTTTGAGGACGTTTGCGCTCCCTCAGCAGGCAGCACTCATTCCCGGCAACAGGCGCTGATCCCCACTGGGGAGCTCCTGCGAGGATCAGATTGCAAGGAAACGACGTTAAGGCAACCTCAAAAAAACCCCCAAAAACGGTGGCTGACAAAATGTTTTCCCTTGGTGGAAACGAGCGTCAAATTACGTTTCACTACTATTTGTTTGCTTTGGAAAGGGGGGCTAGGGATTTTCACCTTGTCCTTAGGGCAGCAATTTGCTCACCTTACACTTTCCAGTACTGAAAACATTTGTTCAGATTACTGTGTTTTCATTTGATTGGTTCTCTTGTTTATATAGAGGTTGCTTTTACGTAAGATCCAGTATAATTATTGACACAATTTGTTCTGCACTACAGATTATATCAAACTGGCTGGGACGTAGAGTAGAAAATTGGTTTTCTTATGTTGCTTTAGGTCCCTAAGCCCCCACCCACAGTCAGGTAAGTCAGCAGGCATACCAAGCCCATGACATGGAAGGCTCCCGTGATGGCAGAACCCCCAGACTCAGTCTCTGGGCGTGGATCTAAATGTACCCAGCAAGCCAAGGCTTCCCAGCCAAATCAATGCCATTCCTGCAGGGACAGAGAGAAGGGAGGGCTGGGGACAGGAGGCTGGGGAACCTCAGGAGGGGCTGGGGAACCTCAGGAGGGGCTGGGGGAGCTCAGGA
>NW_024581588.1:0-22831 GCF_017639235.1 Corvus kubaryi
CGCTCCCGTGAGTGTTAATGCTTTTCACTCGCTCTATCTGGCACACAGGGGTCCCTTTTATCAAAAGACTTTCACACCTGAGGCCTCCGGTCACATAGTTGCAGTAAAGTAACAGCTTGAAAGCAAATCCTTTTAAATCCTGAGGCCAAACACCGTAACAAACATATCTTCTCAAGGGATCAGTTTCCAAATGTGCTTTTGAACCTAAGTCCCAGCAGGCATTCGGCTTAAAGTGTGTGATAGGACTTTACTTATTTATTTATTTATTGTAGAGCCATTCCCACCCCCCCTCATTGTTCCCATCCCAAGATGTGCTATTTAAACCTGTACCTCTGGTGAATTCTGCCATTGAATTGCAGATGAGCAGAGTGCTGCTGGGTGGTGAAACATTGCAGGACAAAAAGACATATCAAAATAAAATCTTATGAGAAAGTGTCGCTTACAGGGAAAATGTGCCTCTGGTTTCGGGAGGGAGAGGGAGGGGAAATCGTGGGTGTGAATCAACATTTCTTTGAAAATCTGCTGTATGTGGGGCAAGGAGCTCAGGCTATGGCAGTTTGAAGGAGACTCTAGAAACGTGAGTGATCTTTGTGAAATATTGTGCAAGGTATGCTGTAAACTACTTAAGGTGCACTACAGGTCTCTACAATGGAGTTACACCTGAGATGTTTATGAGTAGTAGTGCCTGGATTCTCAGTTTGCAAACTGGTACCTGCACAGTGCACTGCTTGCCTTAGGAGACAGCACATTGTGTGTAAAATCATTACCTGTACTTGCAGATTCATATTAGCACTCCCCAGGGCCTGCTCAGACACGCAGGGCTGCAGTTTGCAATTAGCTGATGACTTCTGTGTTTTCAGTGGGTATTATTGCTCGGGATGTTCAGCCCAGTGGGAGCTCAATGGGTTGTTTATATAATATCACGGTTGTTTCAGTCCGTGCTGAGCGCTGCCAAACTGTAAAACAAGACCAACCCCACATACGGAGCACAGTTCCCTGAGGACAGGGCTCCGTACGAGATAAGGCTTGATTTTAATCTCTCTCTTGTCAGCTGGATCTGCTGACAGTTCATTTTCAGGTGACTATGTACTCCACCACCATCACTCACCTTCCCTTCCTGGCTCTCAGTTAAGCTCAGTCACCTTAGGTTGCTATTCTTGTCTGAGGAAAGATAACGAGTAATCATCCCAACGTGAAGTCTTAAATAAAAAATGGCTGCACAGCGTCTTCTTTTTGTGTCTTTTTAATTCCTTGTGAATCAAAGCCACTCCAGAACTTCAGTATCTGCTTACACTCTCTTATTCCAGTAAATCTATCTTTTCATTCCATCTTCTCTCTCACTTGTAAAGGAGGGTTTGTTTGTTCATGCTGTGGGACTTGAAGTACTAAGCAATCTCAGTTCTCCCCCTTCCCCTGAAAATTCCTTTATTCTCATTTTACTGAGAAGAGAAAGGAGGATTGTCAGTAGAGACAAAAGTTAGAAAACCCAGTTCTGTAATTCTATGTAAATCTATCCCTCCAAATACCCCCTTTCCATTCGCCTTAAAAACCCTTTGACACTTTCCAGACCCCTGACATAATTTTGTTACTCTGTGTCCTGTTCCCCGGCTTGATGGAGGTGTCAGGTGAAAATCTGGGACTTACCTTCAGTACATTGGAACCCTTCAGATTTGTTTCTAATTCAGCTCTTATTCACACATGCAAATTTCCAGCCCCGTTTATCTGATGCTTTAAATTCAAGCTAGTCAGTCTGTTGGAGAGAGAAGTTGAAGCTTTGACTTCAACCATGCTTGATGTAATTGGCTCTCAGCAATTCAAGTTACCCAGCTTATAAAATGTTAATTTAGCTCCTGTCTGCAGACCAATGCTTTTCAGTTTATTCTTACCCAAGATACAATAGTTTGAAATATGTTATTTCAAGAAAGTAACTCACCTTTGCTGTTACAGTGAACGGAAGGGCACTAATGCATCCAGACACTGAACTGAAGAAAAGCAGGCAGTTCTAAAGCTAAATATGAATTTTATTACGATGAATTAAAAGTGCAAAGCCCTAGAAAGATATTATGAACTTTTTTTTAACAACAGAAGGCAAAAACCCCAAATGCTTAAAGCTAAATATGCCACAGATAATATGATGAGTCAGGACACTGCTTAAATTTTTGCTATGTTGGAGGTTACCTCAATGAAGCATGTAAATAATAATTAAAAAAAAAAAAGTGAAAAGTGATTATTTATTCCAAATCTTTTGCACCAAAGGAGGGTGACTGTAGTTCAATCCTTTCTTCTTAAGAATCAGAACCCCAAGGGCAATCCAATGTAGCCTAAAGCAACAGATTCATAATTATATTAATAGCCATATGCTCCATTTCAGCTAAGCACCCCCTGGCAGTGTGGTAATCCTCCCTGATTCTGAAAGTTACATATAAGGCTGCAGATATAAAAACCAATATGAATTGAGTCTGTAACAGAATAGAGGAGATGGTAACTAAGTTGAAAGCACGTCCTTTGGGCACAATCAGCAGAGGGGATATCTGTGGGATATTGAAATGTAAATCAGCTGTGACACATGAAGCCTGTTGTGCCGTAAATTTTTTTGATGGAGTTTGGATACCTGTGTTAGTTTACCCCGTTTCTCTGCTGCTTCGTCCCCTCAGTGCAGTGGGCATTTGGTGACTGCAGGTTCAGGGACTCTCATGGTCATTACTGTGCAAAGGGGATATTTTCCCCCTAGGAACACAGCCCGGGCTGTGAGCGGGAGCCTTTGACCTCCCCTACGCTGTGGCTGAGATCACAGTTCCAGTACAGGTTGTGTCCACACCTTGCTTTGTCCTGTCCTAATAAACACAGCCAAGCTGTGTCATGGGAAATGTGCTCCTTCCCTGGCTTGTGTCAGGGATGTCACAAGCACATGGGATTTCCACTCCTTTGGTCTGTTCATTTTTATTCCTTTGGTCTTGTCAGGCAGCATGAGCATGTCCCCAGAGGAGAGATCTTCCCAGTGTCTCTTTCAAGTCGAACAGTTCCATTATTCCTTTTCTACAGATTAAGATTTTTTCGAAGTTACAGCTAAGAAGCGTCAATTTTGAGACAAGTTAAATGCCCAACTCACTGAACTCTGTGGAAGGATAAAGCCTTCTATCTGCTAGTGGCTATCTTTCTCTAAAAAACATTAGTCCTCAAAACGACTGGGGAAACGTGAGTAAATAAAATCACCCCTCAAATTGTACAGTCAGCTGAGAAGGGGTTACACATTCAAAGCTTTGTACTTCCAAAACCCCCTTTGGATTCTTGTAGCAGAAAAGTGCACATTCTTTTCAGGTCTTGAAACATTCCTGAAATTATCCAACTTGCTACACATTGGCAGTGCAATCCTGCAGCATCTAGATACTTCTCTGCTCGTTCCATTTGTGAATTTGAGATGTTTGACAATCTTATACATTGCCAGTAAAAATACTGAATTATCAGCAAACTTGCAGTTCATCTGCAAAAGTGATGGGATTGATGTGTGTGAACCCAGGTACCTGAACATTCTTTATCTTTGCACCCAGGAATTTTGCCTTTATTTTCTCTATATTCCCAGTCTTCCAACTGTCTGTACATATGAAAGCTACAAAATTAAGAATATACTTTCAGAAGTTTGTATGGAGACTGTATTTCCCTGGTCTATTCAGTCTTTCAACAGAGAAGTAGGATTTTTAAAAAGGCCTGAGATGTTTTTGAAAAGACACAGGAATGTATGTAAGACGTGTTTACACTACTTTCAGCTTCCAGTGAGCGCCTGAGATGAGTTTTCACTCGCTGTTACCTTGCACTGAATGAAGAAAGCTGGGGCTGCTAAAAACATCTTCTCTTTATCACGCTGTAACGTGGCCTCAGAGGGGCAGTGTGAGCATCCCGACATTCCCTAACGCTGAAACATTTCTCCCATGGTGGATCCTGGCACACGGATGCTTTTTCCAAGGTTAATTTAAAAACAAGTGTAAAAAACTGTGTATGATATTTTTCCTTCCTTAAATTTTTTAT
The DNA here is from genome assembly GCF_017639235.1 of Corvus kubaryi. Lineage (NCBI taxonomy): Eukaryota > Metazoa > Chordata > Aves > Passeriformes > Corvidae > Corvus > Corvus kubaryi. The sequence goes on from NW_024581588.1 coordinate 4,024, forward strand.
TATCTATAGGAGCTAAGCATACCTTGGAGAATTCCATCCAAGAGCACTCGAGCACTCCAAAGCCATTGCACTTAGGGATATAAATGCCAAGCTGACTTCAGGAAGCAAAAATGTACAGCATAAATTAAAAAGTGAAAGCTCCATCTCCTACCAGCGAATTTGCAAATACTCTTCTCTTCTGTGGAGTGTCAGGGACACGATTTCAGATAAAGTTGATGTCAATTAGATATTTAATAATCCAGCCAAACCTGCCCTTAATCCATATTTTGTGTTGATAGGCTAGTTCACAGATTAGGAGCTCTTCTCACCTTTTTAGAAACTAATAGTATGATCCTTTTAAGAAGGTAAGTTCTTATCACGTTCAGATGGTTCTCTCGTGGCTCTGTCACCCCCTCTGCCCCGAGCTGTGGAGTTTAATGTCATTGTATTTATAATGATGCTCCCTGGCCTTATCCCACGTTCCTTTTCCTGCTGTCCTTTGATGGAGCTCGTTCTGTTGCCATACAGACTGTATGCCAAATGTTCCTCCAGTGATGATTATTTCAGATCAAAGGTTATTTTCCATTGGCCTTGTTGAAAGGAAAGAAGAGTAGGGGAATATTTTTTTGTTGGTTCCATCATAAAAGTAGCTGCAAAGCAACGGGAACAGGGGGTCCTACAAATCATAGCACTTTATTTTTGTTCAGCTTCACTTATCAATGAGTCTAAAGACAAAGGCAGAGAGACAAATAGAAGAGAGAGGTTTGTTGGTGACTTTTAGTTGAAGTTGTTTTTTTATTCTTTAATGAAGATGTGGTATGGCAAAATTCACTAATTAGAGGAGATGTTGGCAGGCATCCCTAAGAGCCCAGAAACTTGGTATGGTTTGACTTTTTTAGACAGATTTTTTAAAGTTTCTTTCAGGAACTTTCACCTCTTTCTTTGCTGGCGTTTTCTCTGTTCCACACTGACTTACTTTTTTTCTTTTAAATTGTCTGGTTGATTATCATAATTAGGTTAAACCTGTTTTAGCAGCTTTGTTGTCAGAACTGATGAAAGGACCATGGTACGTATTTTCCAGTCAGCAGATCCAATCCCAGATACTGCTCCCTGCAAAGCCTGTGTTCCGTGCTGGTTTGTGGGGATTACAGCTTGGGCAGAGTTGGGAACAAGTCAACAAGAACTCACCTGTGAGGAAGCAGGGATGCACCACTGCCGGTTTAGAAGTATCCATTTCTGTTATCTCTTTTTAGTAGTTTGTATTTTAATGTTTGTTTACACGTTAATGTTATATACAACCTCACCAGCTCACTGGTCTGACCTGCCTTCAAGCAGAAAACCTTCCAGTGCAGGCTGACCCACAGTTTGGCAGCAACCAGAGTCATGCTGCTGCCAGCCCTGCAGGGAGAGGGCAGGCAGGGAATCCAGGGAAATGGTACTGCGTTGGTGTTATTGCAGAAAGAAGGGCCAGCACACGAGGAGAGCTGCAGCTATTGTGGTTGGGGCATGTGAAACCGTTCTTAATAACAATATCCTCCCACATCCATTCAGCATCTGTGCCTCACTAAGTCCTAATGATGTGTAATAACAGTTTCAGCCGAGCGCAAACAAGTGTTCTCTCCTCACAAAACACAAGCTACATCTTCCCTGTATTTAGGAATTGTATCCTATTATATCGAACAGGGAGCAATCACCCTGCTTATCTGCAGTAAGAAAATTTTCCATTTAAAGTATAAATCTTTTAGAAACCTAGGAACAATTGAGAACAGGAAATCATTCTGGAGTTCGTAGCACAATGAATCAGAAGCTGCATTATGGTTCTGATTTGCAAAGCTGAATTGAAGTCATTGAGCTGTATCTAGTTAGCGCTGATAAGACTGTGGTTCAAAAATGGTCATGGATTAAATGCAGCCTCCATGGCTCAATGATTACTGCCAATGTTCAGTGTTGATATTAATATTAGCAGCTCCTCAGCTGGGATCAGGAGACAGTGCTGATTAGACACCTTGGAATAGATGGTTTTCTAAAGTACAGTTTCAGAATCTAATTTAAGACAAGATCAACCAAAAGAGAAATCAAATCCTTTTTTTGAAAAATAACCCCACACTGCAATAATATGTGAAAGATGGAGAAGAAACTACAGAACTACAGTGCACAGCAAGCCTGCAGGAAAGGAAGATCACTTACCTCTAGCTGCTGAATGGCATTAACGTGTCACAATGCCTGTGGCAAGCTGCAGAGAGCCAGGGAAAGGAGCAAGAAGCTTTGCCACCTTTTGATTTCTCCGTTTGTTATATATCATCCATTTATGTTAGTCCTGGCTTGCTTTGATTGGAATCAGAAGCTGCCTTGTGAATAGTGCAGATACATGTTTGGCTTTTCTTCACTCTTACGCAAGATCTACATTCCTCAAGAAATCCTCTAATTCAGAGAAATCTTACGGTGACATCTAGACTTGGTAAAAAACACTTCACATCCTTTGAGGGTTTTTTACCTTCAGGATCTAAAATAAATCTAATTTTAAACACCTACATTTCTTTTCAGACACAGTTTCTTTGTACAAAACCTCTGTATGTGGAAAGCTCGGGTTAGGCTTATTGCACCCACTTCACACCTGTTTGATTTACTGAGCATTCCTCAGTGCTCTGCAGAGCCAAATAAAGGGCTAAACTATCGCAGCTCCATTGTGGAAGGGCAAGAGACACACACACACAAAAATACCTGTGAAGAGAATCAGGACAACTGAATTCCTGACCCCAACTTTACTGCTCTCTTGATTTTTCACTTTTCTTTAAGAACATCATCCTTCTTGTATTCCTTATCCTCTCCAATATGGCATTCCACAAGGATTTATGCAGTGTACGTAGTCCTTGCTTCTAAATTTCCTAGAACAACAACACAGAGGCAGAAAGTCGGCTCAGAGAGTAACATTGCTTGATGGGCTGCATTTTAAGCTTTCTGTTCAAGTGTGGAATAAATGAAGAGTGAGAATACCCTGAGAAAGAGAATGTCACTGCTTTGTCAGAGAGAAAGGGTATTTATGGACTGGTATGGGAAGCTGATACTGCTGTCATTTTGTGGTGAAATACAGGATTTCTTCTTTAATTACTATCAATCTTCAAGCATAATTAAGGAAAACCAGAGGTGAAAGTGATGCCCAAATCTTGTAGCTGGTTCTGCTATCAGGCCACACACGAATCTCTCACTGCAATTAATATCCCTTGGACGACTCCCACTGATGTGCAGCAGTTTGAAGAACAGAGGGATACATGGAGTGATATTTTGCTGCCTATCAAACTAATGGGAATTTGTGCATCTGTGAGATTTAATAGGTGCAGATCTGTTGTCACATACGCATTTGTGAAACCTAAACTTGGATCAGCAGTAGGGGTGTTTACACTTACTATGCTTATTCTTTTTATTTTTTACTTGACATGGTTCTATACCAAGAGGCATTTACAGAGATCATTGCAAACTTGCCCGTTTTCAGAAGAGCATCTCTTAAAAACACAGAGATAAAACTCAAATTCCAGGCAACTTCAGGTCATGATAGATCTTCAGTTTCAGTACAGTCCTGGGCTTGTATTGATATTTTCATAACGACTAATCAAAACAAGATAAGAGGAAAATGCTTCCTATTTTACCTCCTACTAAATTTTCCTGGAAAATTACTCAAGGCTAAAGTCCCAGTTATTAAAGTACTAAATTTTCAAAGCAATAACTTGAGCTATTCTTTCTCCCCTTCCCCCATTCCTCCTCCTCCAGGAGCAGCAGTCTTCCAGCTGCCTGATATTGTGTAAAAAGCCAGGGTCATGTAGATGTCACATCTTTGCTGTGTCCCTCAGCTTCTTTGCACGCTCCTCGAGGTTGCTAGGGTTTGGCATTTGGATGTTACCGATGTGCTAATTACAGAGGAATTTGAGGATCTCCAGCAGTCGGCTTTCTGACCCATTTCATTGTTGCAGCTGTCTGTAATCGTTGTAAGATTTACCTCCCAAAATCCGTAGAAAGTCCATCTCTTTCTCAGTCTGTATGCTAGATGGAATAACCTGAAATACGGCCTTTTAAAAGGAACTACCAATGGACAGTGGGAACCTCCCCACCAGAAATGGTGAAATCCTGAACGTTGGGCTTTTACATTAAATACCTTGGTAAGTCTGAAATGTTGTACAGATTCTAATGGGTGAGATCAAAACCGAGTCCCATGGCCACCTTCCAGAGTTTTAGAATGGAATAAGAGTCTTTTATTAGCTTTGTTTCCATTCTCTCACACAGCTTGGGTTTTTCAAAGCTCTGTGGATGGATTTATGGATTATGCTGGAAACTACATTTGCTTAACTGAGATCTTAATCAAACGAGCTGCTTACAAGTGCAGTTTATAGGATTGCTGCCTTCAGTTTTCTTGGGTTCTCCATCTTCTCTGTGGAATGAGCTGCATGGGGAATTCCTTCAGATCTCACACGCACAGAACTCAGCCCTGCACAGCATCTCCAGACATGGAGCTGGGTTCCCTCTGACTGCCCATCCTTCCCACAGGGGTAAGATTCAGTAAACCTTACCAAAAGCAGGGCTCAGTTGTTCTTAACCAATCTGAACCACAGTTTTTTTCTAACTTCAGCACAGTGGCCAGCACAAATCCTTCCCAGCTCACACCTCATGTGGGGTTTTCAGGTGTGCTTCACTCTGCACTGCCATTGTATTTTATGAGGCTACATACAAAAATGTTTGTTATGATCACTCTAAAAAGCATGTTTGCTCAATTAAATGATAACTTGCTTTTTGCTTAACAGCCAATTTTCACATTTTTACTGGTTTTAAAGAGAAGGCATAAGAAGGATTGTGTACAGCCCATGAGGTTTTTGTAAAAGTGAGTTTTTTATTAATAGGCTTCAGCTCTGTAAAGCCTTCTACGTGTGCTTCATTTGACTGCAAGTGTCATCTCTTGGTTTCCAGGTGATTACCCCCATCAGTGCAGCTCAATGCGTGTCAGGTGCACAAATCCAAGACGTTTCCTTAACTTGTTTATTCCCTATGTGAGACATTGGAGGTTTTTCAATAAAGGTTTTTAAGAAAACTTCCACAAAGCAGGTTCCAATCCTTGCCCAGCTCCTGTTAAATTCACAATGCTCTATTCTCCACCATCTCTGAGCAGCAGCTGCAGCAGCTCCAGGATCAGACTCCTGCCAGCAGGAAGCCTTGCTGTCCCCCAGACACCATTAGCAGCAGACTGTTCCTGAAGGTACATGTCAGGAGATTAAATTTTCTTGGCAAGCAAGGTAGCCCGGGGTTAAAAACATCAGAACATCTGCATGCTGGTGTCCTTCAAGTTTTAGCATGCTATCTTCAGGATTATGCCCCAGATTAAAGAGTTTTATTTTACCATCAAAGTTCTATAATGAGGATCTCTTGGAACAGGACACATGATCTGTTTTGCTCACTGCTCTAGGGGCTTTCTTCATCTTTTCTGGAGTTTGAAAGCTAATGTTCTTTGACATTCACTTTACATTGACACTTGATATCCAGTAAATCAAAATAAAAATATAAATTTGATCTCTGGAAATCAAGATTAGTTTAATGTTTACTATCCTGATGCAAATTAGATTTCTCTTCCTGTCTACAGGGGGTCAGTTTACAGGTATTACAAAGGTTTGTGTTGACATCCTACTAACTGGAACAATACTTTGGCTAAAAAGAGACTGTTTATTTAATGCCTCTCAATTCATATATATAGCAAATCTTCTATGCATTATTAGTTTAATTTGCCTTCTGTTTCACATGTGAAACTGCAAGATTTATATTTTTATGACAAAGCCTTTCCCTCTAGTGAGAAAAATACAATGTATGCTGATGTAACCGATATGCCTTTCTTTAGTTAATGACTCCATAACTTAAATTTTCAGTGTAGCCAGAAGCAAAAATTTAAGACTGATACGTTACACACATATTTAATTTTTTTTTAATAAGCTGAAGTATCTAGATTGTGATCTGAAAAAGTGTCAAAGATTTCCACAAGCAAGCTGTGGAAAGCCTGACAAACTGTTGAACCTTTTCTCTGTATCGTCACATGCCATTCATCCATATTCTCTGCCTTCAGCTCTCCATGTGCAGCCCGATTGTCCAGCAGGGTGGAATCACAGGTACCGAGCTGCTGGGGTGATATTCCCAGTGCCTGGAGTATCAGAACCACTCATAACACTGAGAAAATGTTTTAAATTTATTTTTAATACTAATTTTTTAATATTTAACTTAGCTGGCAGACTCCTCTGAAGTGAAACTGACTGTATGTTCTGGCAGTGCTTATTATGCATGGAGTAATCCAAGTACTCTAATGGAGTACTACAAGTACTCTACAAGTAGTAATACAACAGGTCCCAAACATGGACCACTGTGCTATTGTAAGACAGCTCTTATTTCAGAAAGACGTTTTTCATACATTTGCACTACAATTAAAATTATAAAAATCACTGTAATAGCAGAATTCCCTGGGGGTAAACAAGTAAAACGGGATTTGCTTTGTTAATAAGGAGTGAAAAAAAGCCCAAGCAAATTCAATCCAAAAGCAAAAGCACACATACAAAAAAAGAAACCCCAAAAAACCCCACCCAAAATAAGGTAAAGAAAGAAAAAAATATTGTGTGGTAAAAGCTTCAGCAGCTTATTCTGCTGTGAAAAAGTGCTTGGAAACACGTTTGTTTGAAACCAGGCACATAAACATCCCGTCTGTGATACACAGAGATATGCACGTTTGTGCAGGGCGTTTTGACATATTCCTGTTTCTGTGCTGGCACCAAAAAGACCATTTGCTGATCTTGATCTCAGACTATTTTAGAAAATGTGCAATTAAAAAGGGTGTGTGGTGGGGGGGAGGAGGTAGGATTGCTGGAGTGGAATCACTCTTATTCAGGCTGCTAGGCTGTTTGTGAAAGGTGGAGTGATTTACTGCTGTACCATGGCCATCAGCTCGTTAATAAAACTAGAAAGAACTAAAAAGCTTCAAAAAAGATAACTTGGTGGAGTTCCTCCCCTGATACACGAACTGAGGAGGAACAATGCTTTACAGTGCAGAAAGACTGAGCGTGCAGCCTCGTGAGTCCTGTGCTGGAGCAGTAGATGAGATCCATCAGCACCACGTCCTCAGGGAAGGCTGCTGGGAACGCCAGGGCTGGCAGTGTTTGCTTTGGACCGTGCACACCATGTTTGTTATTGCTGTGCCCGTGCACAGAGCAGAGCCTCGTGTAAACATCACCGTCCTCTCCTGGCACCGAGCTGCTCCAAAGCACAACAGGAGAGGTTCCTTGTGAGGAGCTACCCTTGCCTTGGGCAGCACGGGCATTCTGTTCAGCAGAGGCCTCTGTGGGTCGGGTGCAGGTATTTCCAGCTCCTGAGCTGGACCTGCAGTGAGAGCAGGTTGCTGCAGAGTGGAAGGCAGTGGAGCTGGGAGAGGTGGCACCAGGCGAGGGTTTGGCACAGAAGCAGCTGCTGCTGGTATGTAGCTGATGCTGACATACCTGAGGGGTCTGTTTTATGGTACAAGTCAGAGAGGAAAGAATTTCATTTTATATGCAAAGAGTGGAAAATGATCGAGTAGTATTCAATATTGACAGCAGGCAATCTTTTCTTATAGAGGAGTGGAATGAACAGAAATGTGAGTATTTCACCCATGGGTGGATACACATAAACAGCTGGCTAAGTGCAAAATTGTGTGTCAGTCTGCTGGGGAAAAGGGTAAGCTAAGAGGAACTTAGGAAAAGTGAAAAGTAAATACAGAAACTTCTGGTAAGTGAATGGATCTATTGCTATGGGTGAATAGGCCCTAAAAACAGTCCCTGTCACTCCGTATTTCACTCATCAAACACAAGTTCTGTTGGTAACATTCTGTACAGAGCAACCTAATTAATGGACAGATTCCAATGTAGAGCAGCTACTGTGAATTTTCTATTACAGATTTTCAGTGCCTTTTACCTTCTTACATTTTCCTTTTACGTAATTTAAGGACTACTAACTACCATAAATATGTAAAAAATCCTGTTGTGTGTGCAGAAAAACAAAATACAGAGTCAGAGAGACACCAATTTTTCATATTGTGTGTGTGTGTGCCAATAAATGTTCTTAAAGTGTTCTAAAATGCAGCTTCCCAGGCATTGTTTTCTGAAGCCCTCTGTTGTGGGTGGGCAGTTTCGGGGGTTGTCACCTTCCCTTTTCCTGCTCTCCTCTAAGTGGGACTTCCTTCGCTGTGGGCAGTGCAACAGCTCTGCTCTGCTCTACTTGTCGTGTCCCATTTGCTGCCACCCAAATCAAAAGCAAGTGGTTTGGCACATCTCTGAGACAGCTTTTTTTTTAAAAAAGCAACCTTCCAAGGACATAACTCCACAGTGCCATTGCCGGGAACCAGGCTGCGTTTCTAAGCCCATTTGCTTTACTTTATGTGCTGCTTCCTGTTCTTTTCACATTCTCCTCTCTTTTGTCTTTTAAGCCTGAACTGCGGAGATTCTCAGGGCCAGATCAGAACTTTCCTTCCAGGTGAGATCAAAGAGGGTCTGTTAGAGGCCTGGTTGTCTCTTTTTCAGTTGAAAAAAAATAAAAATCAAACTTTCCAGCATCTGCTGGAGCCGGCACAGATGTACATACACTAGTATGGTAGAGGATTTAAGGCAAATTTCTGAAGCTGTTTTCAACACCTTTCATTGCCCTTGATATTTTATTTTAAAGGTTCTAAATGCCAAATCTTAGTTTGTGGATTGTGACAGAAGAATCAGTTAGGCTATTGAATTCCTTATTTCCAGCTGCTGTGTTCCTGTTGAGATACTGAAGTATATGAGCAAACTGAGATCTGATTCATTATAAAATAGGTACTGCAATGTAACTTCTAAAAAGTGTTCATTGATTATGGAAATTCCACTGTTAAATCCAGAGCAATAGCTCAGGATTTCATACTGTTATCCAGGGAAGAACACTGGTTTATAACTGCTTTCCTGAAAGTGTTATCCTATTTTCCTCTTCCCGTCACTTTATATTTCGAAATTTAAAGATTTTCAGTGTCAGGGTCAGCTCTTTCAGGAGTAGGTAATGAGTGTAGGATCTGCTCATGATCAGAATCTCCATACAAAATTTCTCCTATTTACTATTTCTCACCTTTTCCCACTGCCATTTTCCTTTTTTCCCTTTTCCTTTCCTCTCAGCATTCTGGATTAGTATGATTTATTTTGGTTCCACATGGGATAACTTCCTCCCTCCTCAGCCACCAGCTCTGCCCCACTGTCACACAAATGTCACACACCAATGTGACCCAATTAGTGGCTTTTAGTCCTAACAGGGGTGACCAGAACCATGCAGTTGGTGCTCAAACAGGCTCGTGGCACTAAAGACACAGTTATGACTATTATGCCAGTGGTTAGAAGGAAGGGAAAATACGGGCACAGCATATGGAGATCACTGCAGAGCCTGCAGATTGTTTTTGTACAGGAAAGAGGAACAGGGGTGACAAAACTCTGACCTTCCTGTCAGCGTAAGAACTTGGCAGGAGAGAGGGCATGGAGACTGAGTTAAGGGCACCTTCAGGAGAGAGGCTGGAGAAGCAAAGGAAAAATGAAGTAAGAGATGGAATTGTGCCCTCACCTACCCAGAGCCTTGAACAAGTATTTGATTTTAGTGCAGAGGAAAATGCAATTGAATGAAAGGATTGCGGAAGGTGGGAAAAGACACAGTGAGAACAGCAGGAGCTTAAGAAAGCAACAAAGTCTGCAGGTGGTTTCAGTTGAGGAGGGCAGAGGAGGTGGCTGCAGCACTGTATTTATTCCTTCCCTGTCATTAGAGGTCGTGTGTGTGCATGTAATGGCATTTCTCTTGCAGCTTTTTCAAACCATCATCCTTGGCTGGTAGCATTTGTGCCACTTCCACATAAGATCAATAACAAAGCCAAGTTCCTGCTGGACTTCATAAAATCTCAGGAATGTCTCCTTTGGAAGGGTCGAAACTGCTGGGAAAAGACAGGATAGGAGTTTGCTTTAGGGTTGTTTTATTGTGCTGTTGTTACTCTGGAGGAGTGCAGCAGCATAAAGGGTGTTAGTTTGGTGGCTGAAGTTCTGGAGATGGAGAGATCCTCCTGTGTATGCTGTTCATCTGATAAATTTGTAATTTTTATTAGCATTTGCTTGGTTGTCCACTTCTAAGAAGGGCAAAGCATAGATAGGGCCAGGGAAACTTAGAGAAATTCTAAGGAAATTCTTCTGATTCTGGAGAACATTGTTACAGCAGCTGAAAGCAGCACTGAGTGGTGGTAACTGTGGGGTGCATTGAGTTAGTGAAGAGTATTCTACAAACCCCTCCTTGCCTGCTGGAGGCTTTGTGGAGGGTAACAGGCTCTGTCCCTGTGACAGACGCAGTTGGTGCAGCAAACCCTGGCAGCTGGGATGCACTCTGGATACTGGTGTTTTTCCACTGTGTTACCAAAATGTTTATGACAAAAATGCAAATTACAGCTGCAAGGCTTGCAAATGTACATGATGCTTTGAAGGAAAATGTACTGTGTGAATTTCTTGCTCCAATTTATACTCCCTCCTTTCCCCCTCAGGTATGGACTCCTGCAATTCTTCATTTGAGCCTTTAGCACATTGTACCTCAGACTGCGTAAGGAAGTTACTTCAAAGTTTTCTTTTGTGCACTGAACTAGATTTGTTTGTTTGTTCTGCAGCCAAATGCAAAACCTTCTCCAGCTGAGGCAAGTTTAACCGAGGCTCATCTTTCTGAACCTGCTGCTGGGGCTCTGAAATTGTGCCTTGTGTACATGGGGATAAGAGGTGGCACAGCAGACATTGTTTGCTATACACTGGGTTTGCTTGGCATCTGGCAAAAACTGGGTATTTCTTTATCAATATTGAGTTAATCAGTGCATCCTGTCAGTCTCCAATGGCCCAGGATCCTGCTGTGCATGGTGGGAGTATCCTCAGCTGCAGTGTGTGCCCCAGAGCTTCCCTGCAGACTGCCCGTGGTACCTACCTAAACACACTTCTGGTAACGTGTTAGTGAGTTGGGCAGGAATCACCACTCTATAAATCCTGGGAGAGAATGTAGAAAAGCCAGTTTCACTTGTCTTCTGGATGAAGCTGATGGGATATAGCTGAATTTTGCTCAGTTTCTGAATTTCTCTGAATTCTTACCTGAAGAAATGTAGTAAGAGTCACCCAGTGTGTATCTGAGAACAAAATCCAGATTCGTAACATTTTTGACATATCTCTAGACCTTTTTCCCCAGTATTAGTTTGTGGGATTGCTTTTCCCAGCTTTTCCAGTACATTAGGTCTCCATAGGGCTGGTTGTTAGTGAGATGATTCAGAGGAGACATCCCTGGGGAGCCTGAGTTTTCTGGGTGGGTGGTCTCACAGTAGTCAGAAGGAAACAACTGTTGTTACCTCTATGTCCTGCTGCATGGGAGCAGAACCATTCCAGCACAGACAGACATTTCAGCACAGGTTCCCTGAGTTTGGGGGGCAGCCCTGGGACTTGTCACGCTGTCACCTCAGCTTCTGTAGCCAACAGCAAACATGGGAACTGTGCAGCCACTTCTGCCCTTTCCCTTCGCTCTCTTAGGCCATGAGAGCAGGCACTCAGCCTGGACTGACTGGAAAGGGGCACTTGGCACAAGGCCAGCCTCAAATGGTTTGTTCTTGCTGTCCTGCAAAAAAAAAAAAAGTGTTTTGGCAGCATCCCTTTTTAATAAAATGAAAATTTATATTTATGCAGAACGTTGGATGTTACATTCAGAATAAAAGAAATCCGTATGTAAGTAAAGGAAAGGACTTATCAAAAGAAGCTCAGTATGAAAGGAACTGTAATTTCAGTTGCCATTGATACTCATTGCTAAACTGGTGATAAACTCATCTGTTAAGGAAATAAATGTCAATGTACTTTTGTGTCATAGGTTAGCAAGCATAGTCCCGGAAGGGACGTCCTTGCTAAGGGGTGCTTACAGTTTCCTCTGGGAACTGATAGAACCTATCAGCTGGCCAGTTTGAATATGGACAATTCTCTAAGCCACTTAAAGTTGTGATCACCTCTGTGATCCACATTTAAGAATAGGCAAACTCCCCCTCCAGGCTCTCTCTCGTTTCCGGCGCTGGGACAGGTGGCTGCGGGCCCCGTGTGGGGGCCAGCGGGCCCGGCCAGGCCCTGCTTGGGCCAGGCCGGGCCGGGCCACGGCCATCCTGGAGCCATGGACCTGTTCCAGCCGTGGAACCCCCCCCACTGCCTTGCTGTGGGCAGCCGGAGCGGCTCGGCTCTCCCCCCTCTCCACTGCGATAAGAAAAATTCAACATTCCAGCTGCAAAGCTGCAAGGCCGAGGTGAGATTAACCCTTTTACTGCTGTGAAGAGCTGAAAACCTGAGGGAAGAGAGAGAGGAGATGCTTAAAGCTGAAATTCTGTTGTGAAGCTATGATATATCAGAGTATCCTGTTGTAATTTCATGAAGATATGGGGGGTGGAGTGTTCAACTCGTGAGCAAAAGCACCTGCGCTGAGATAGGCAGATGCTGACGCAGCTGTAATTTCATGAGAAGTTTGGACAGGGAGAGATGAACCAGATGAGGACTTTTGCTCCAAACGGGAAAGGAGAAAACCTCAGTCCGTAGAGATGAACCAGATGAGGACTTTTGCTCCGAACGGGAAAGGAGAAAACCTCAGTCCGTAGAGATGCTCCCAGAGATAGTCCTAAAGATGAAGATGATGAAGACCCTTTGCTCCCAGGGAAGGAGAAGGGCCTCTGTTTTTGTTTCTGAACGGCTCAACCTTAAAATTGTACCCCAAAAAACTTCAAGAGTGGACCCTCGAAAGCAGTTGCGGGAAAAGCTGCAAGTCGGGGGAAAGGACTCACACGCAGGCAGAGAGACTCCTCTTCCTAAATGGACTGAACAATATTTGGAAGTGGGCGGCTGTCTCGTTGTGATAATGTTTTCATAGCATGAGCAAGAAGAGACTTCTCTTTCTAAATGGACTGAACAAGGTTATTATGGAAGTGGTAAACAGACTGAACATCTTAAGGGTTGTCTTTTCACATTGTCAGTGGGAGAAGGGAGGAAGGTGGGGGGAGGAGGAGAGTTCTGAAGGTGGTATAATTTTTTTCTTCTTTTAGGTCTGTTAATAAACTTCTTTATATTCTTTCAAGTTTGGTGCCTGTTTTGCATTTCTCCTAACTCTTATCTCACAGCAGATAAACAGTAATGAGTATTTTGGACCAAACCACTACACTAAATTGGTGTTTCTGCCCGGTTACAAACCGAACCCGTGACATTTTGTAATTTAAATGAGAACTTGTAATATGGAAAATATGCTTCCTGTTCAGATTCTTAAAGGTTTGCTTTGAAATGGGAGTCCCCTGTGATGTCTGTTTCATTTTCTTTTATTGTTAAAGTGTTGTGTCACTGATGACATTTCTGCTGAATGCTGCCCAATTAGAACATTGAACATCTGCACAGGGACATTATCTCCTCCCAGGGGGATTATGGGAAACAAGCACATTGGTAAACAAAAGAGTAACTGAAATTATTTGTAGGAAATTTAGTCACTTTGCTGGCTGCCAAAGGTTGAGCTTTACTAACAAAACATTTTTGCCTTTTATAGATAGATCAAATATTAAGGGAAAGAAAGCTTTTATAATAAATACAAGGAAAAAGTTGTGGTTTGCACTGTACTTCTAAAAATCATTTTCATGGGTGAGTGGGTGTTGGGGGGACAATTTGCTTTGATTTAAGGTATGTGTTTGTAATATCCTTACTACATCATTTAGGGCAGCTCTTAATTTATTCTTTCTGTGAAGTAAATGAAAATCTACTGAAATGCCCAGGATCACATACAATAGTATATAGATGTAAATGTCATGTACTCAGTCTGAAGTTAAACCGTATTATCTTGGTGCCAAGGTTCTGGATTTTTAACAATTCAGTTGATGTTTTAATTCCAATTATGGTTTTTGTGGTCAGACACTGAAATGATTATGCACAAAATTCCCATCCAAGTCGGTGGGAATCTCATGTGTGCAAGTTTTGCAGGCTCGGGGGCATAACCACACGCAGGCTATTTCCAGTACAGCTTTCACCAGAATCCTTTAACCCAGACCTTTGCGAGGCAGCAAAGGAGGAAGCAGGTGGAGCCCCTGTCTCCCAGTGCTCTGTGTCCCCGGGGTAAAGGCACGGAGGGAAGATGAGGGCACAGTGCAGCCCGTGCTGCAGGGAGCTGGGAAGGTCCTGGAAGGCTGCTGCTGTCCTGGCAGGGCAGTGTCTGTCTGGCAGCGTCTGTGTGGCTGTGCCTTCCTCAGCCAGACTCTGCTCCTTCCCTCTTTTGTCTCCTGAGCCTCGGACACCTCCCACGGCCTCCCTTCTGCTCTGGCACTCTCCTCTTTTTCCTGTGCCTTTCCTTCGAGCTTGTTCCCTTTAACCTGACCGCACGGGAAGTTCAAAATCTGCTGCTCTCTCTGCTGCATCCCAGTGATGTACTCAAGTGACAGATGTGTTTTCCTAATCTATGTGTGGGGTCTGTCTTGGCTATGAAATTGGGAGATCAGGAGCTGCTGATCACTGCTTAGGGCAGTGGGATTCATTCTTGCTTGATCATTAAGGCTGACTTGATAAACTCAAATTGTACTTACCGACAGTAAATGACAAGAAATAATGTGTCTCCTTCCTGTTTTTATTTTATCTTTACATGTTGGATTAAACAATAGCTTGTTCTGACCCTGGCAGTATTATAAATTTTGAATTATTCTGTTTCATTTCTTTCAATGACCACTGAAATTATCTGCAACAATCATCCAAAATACTGCAATTTAAAGTGTTATTGCAGTGTTTAGGACTGTTGCTGTGGAATGTTGTTCCTTAATTCTTACCTGTTAACTTTTATGAGGGATATAGCCATTGAAATAGGTAGGAGGGATTCTGTCACACAGGAAGTATTCTGTATTTTCTTAATGGATAAATATTGAATGTCTCCTTTACTTTGATTTATCTCAACAATATATCTGTCTGCAGTTCCCCCTCCCTCCCCACCCCAAAATGAATAGTCCTGCTGTTGAAATGAGAGAAAGTATGTTTCTACGTCTTGGAAATAGAACTAAAAATACCTGCTTGACCTGTGGGCTTTCAGACAGCTCGCAGTTGTGGTTAACACGAGCCCCCTGCAGAGATCAAAGGCTGGCCCCATCCTGCTTGAAACACCGCTGTCAGTACCTTGTTGTTAGGCAAAAAAGTAAGAGAGTGTTCCCCTCTGCTGTGGAAAAGCAATGTTTATTTGATCTTGGCCCTCTTCTGAATAATTTCACTAAATCTAATTGCTCTTGATGTTTTACCCAGTACATCATGGGCTTTTTCAGAAGTAGCTCTTTATGCAATGGGTGAAGCTTCAGAATACAGTAAGGACCACTTCAAATATCTCTCATCAAGGCAAAGAACTCTAGATAGATTACTGCAGATCAATCTGTATAAACCCTGCATAAACACTGAAGCTCTTTTAAGTTAAAATGTACTTTACAAAACCCTTATGTTGTGAAAGGTGAAATACTCTGCAATTATTAAGAGAGTTATCATGTGAAAAGAGCTAGAAAGGGCTGTTTAATTCACTGGTTCCTGCCAATTTATGATGAAACAAAACATATTATTAAATTCTTTCCAGGATATTTATTACCATACGTTAAGATTTTATGCTACCACAATGTGAACTCCCTGCACGTCAAACGCCAGCCCTGCTTCTCACAGGAATGGTGTTCCTGCCGTGTGTTGCTTGAGTGGAATCAAGGAACTTGACTTTTACTGACAGTCGTTGCGAAGGGCTTTGCAGAGGGCTGTGACATTTGGTTGCTGCTCACACTTGTGCTGCCATGCAAACGACTTACAAACTTTGCTGCACATCTCTAAGAGGTTTCCCAGTGAACCCATAAATGGGAATGACAGCTGGCAGGTGTTTTTCAAGTACAAATCTCTGAAAACTGAAAATGCTCTTCGCTGGGGGGTTCATGTGTATGATCCCAGAGCAGAGATGAGCAGGGGTGATGCCTCCCTTTACTGTGAGACCGGAGCACGTGGGAAATATGGGTTCTCTTCCAAAGTCCACTGCTGCTTTGACAGGTGACATAACCTCTGTGTTTTCTGTCACACAGTTATTGGAAACCTCTCCTCCTGACCCTCCAGACACCATGCCAGTATAAAGTATGACGTTCGAATGAATCCGTGTCTGGGTGCAGAGGGTGCTTTAGGCAGACTCAGAACACAAAGTGGCAGGTGACAGATTGTCTCCCTTGGGCGAGAGGACACCAGCTGCTCAAGCACCATTTGTTCCCTCCTTTCCATTACTTTTGCTGCAACCAAAGAAGCTGCTGAGGTAGGTGGATATAGAGGAGTCGATAATGTTTGGGGAGGAGAGTCACCAGGAGCAATCTCTGCAGCAGCAGTAGCAGTTGTCAGCCCCATCTTTTAGCAGCTGCAGGAGTGAAACCACCACTCAGTAAGGAAGGGCTTTTGCTTCCACCTCACACCCTCGCCCTCCTCGAGACAGAAGTGGGCTCATCCCCTGCCTTTATTTTTGCTTCCCTGTAGGTGTTAGATGGCAGCAGCCAGGGTATGGAAGAAAGAGTGGGGGCTGCTCTGAGGTCACCTTCAGTCATTCCACCTTTCACCTGCACAGAGCCATTAGAAGCTCACTCGGCCCTTGAGCCTTTTGCTTAACTTTTCCCAAACTCCACTTCTCCCCCCCAGCTTTCATTTTCTCCCCACGTTCTCTCATTTCATAGAGTGCCTCCTGTGGCTCCTTTCTGCATGCCCCAGCTGGTCATTAGCCAGCAAACATTCCCAGCTTTCCTACTCTCCTGAAGACAGTTCTACTGTAACTGTGTGGCTTCATCAACAGTGGGATGTCCTTTATACCTGTGCATGCTGTTTCTGTGCCTGGAGAGAGGATTTCACATGAATGGGCCACTGGGCTGGCTGGGCCTCGGTTCTGGACCACCACAGCTGCCTGGGGTCTGGGTGTGTTCAGGGCTTGGAGCACAAGCAGCCCTTTTGCTGCTTTCTGACCTCTGGGGAAAAGAAAACTCTTCACTGCACTGAGCCTGTCTATTTAATGAGTAAAGGAATTCAGATCAGTAAAAGAAAATAGCAGCAGATCTGAAGGAACTCCCTAGGGCCAGAGGCAGCATCTCACACCCTTGAACACTGATTTGCTTCTGTGCACTTCCAGAAGAGATTTTCCGCTGGTGCTGGAGACTGGACTAGGTTCCTCCTCTCCACTGCTCAAGGCACAAGCTGTGTCTGGGGTTGGCCTCTCTATAGGCCTGAATTTTGTTCTGAGGTGATAAAGTGATCCCTCCTGGTACACTCTTGTGACTTTCACCTTCCCATTTTATTTGATGGGAGATTTATAAAGACAGAGCTCCTCTAGCCATCATCCTTGGCATTTATTTCAACATTAGATAGAATTTGTGATTAAAATCATGACTCTGACACATTAAACCAAAGTTCAGTGTGAAAGAAGAAGCTTTATCTTATAAGTGTTATGATGAGTTCCTTTATTTCTTAGTTTTTCAAAGCTCCTCCCCCAAAAAACTTCTTAAAGACTTGAAATTCAAAACATTTATTAATAATGTAAAGGGCTGCCTGCCACTCAAAAGCTATAAAGAAACTCTAAAATCAAAGTGAAATAGTTTCTTCATCAAAGCAAAAAAATTCCAACTACAGCTTTGGTACAAGCTTTGGTGGTGCTTTGCTGTGTTTTTAAGCCCACTTAATAAATCCATACCAGAGTCAGTCCTCAACACACAAATTTACAGTCTGTCTCAGCTGTTAACCTGGATGGAACAAAGGACTACATTTTAAATCTTCTGGATTGTGTTTCTACTTGTATTATTGATGTATATGTGAGTTTCAAGACATCAACTGCATCCAGCTTTTTTAAAAGTCCTCAATTTCTGCTGCTGTAAAATATGAGTTACCTGGGGAGAAACATCTTCACTCACTGGAAACCTGCAGCTTCCACAGGGTTCTAGAGACTGAACATCTTGCTGGATCTGGAGCTGGTGCCTTTGAGAATGGCACATTAGATCCGCATGTAGCACGGGTCCAGCACCTCCAGCTCGGGATTTACCGAGCCCTTTGAGGACGTTTGCGCTCCCTCAGCAGGCAGCACTCATTCCCGGCAACAGGCGCTGATCCCCACTGGGGAGCTCCTGCGAGGATCAGATTGCAAGGAAACGACGTTAAGGCAACCTCAAAAAAACCCCCAAAAACGGTGGCTGACAAAATGTTTTCCCTTGGTGGAAACGAGCGTCAAATTACGTTTCACTACTATTTGTTTGCTTTGGAAAGGGGGGCTAGGGATTTTCACCTTGTCCTTAGGGCAGCAATTTGCTCACCTTACACTTTCCAGTACTGAAAACATTTGTTCAGATTACTGTGTTTTCATTTGATTGGTTCTCTTGTTTATATAGAGGTTGCTTTTACGTAAGATCCAGTATAATTATTGACACAATTTGTTCTGCACTACAGATTATATCAAACTGGCTGGGACGTAGAGTAGAAAATTGGTTTTCTTATGTTGCTTTAGGTCCCTAAGCCCCCACCCACAGTCAGGTAAGTCAGCAGGCATACCAAGCCCATGACATGGAAGGCTCCCGTGATGGCAGAACCCCCAGACTCAGTCTCTGGGCGTGGATCTAAATGTACCCAGCAAGCCAAGGCTTCCCAGCCAAATCAATGCCATTCCTGCAGGGACAGAGAGAAGGGAGGGCTGGGGACAGGAGGCTGGGGAACCTCAGGAGGGGCTGGGGAACCTCAGGAGGGGCTGGGGGAGCTCAGGA